>NW_011494602.1:2902781-2922973 GCF_000754665.1 Bison bison bison | reverse complement strand
TTTGAATCAGTTCTAATGAGGTGGATGAAACTGGAGCCTATTATACAGAGTGAAGTAAGCCAGAAAGAAAAACACCAATACAGTATACTAATGCATATATATGGAATTTAGAAAGACGGTAACAATAACCCTGTATACGAGACAGCAAAAGAGACACTGATGTATAGAACAGTCTTTTGGACTCTGTGGGAGAGGGTGAGGGTGGGATGATTTGGGAGAATGGCATTGAAACATATATAATATCATATATGAAATGAGTTGCCAGTCCAGGTTCGATGCATGAGACAAGGTGCTCAGGGCTGGAGCACTGGGATGACCCAGAGGGATGGGATGGCAGGGAGGTGGGAGGGGGTTTCAGGATGGGGAACACATGTACACCCGTAGCAGATTGATGTCAATGTATGGCAAAACCAATGGAATATTGTAAAATAAAAAAAAAATAAATAAAAGGCCACATGATAATTTTTGATGATGGAAACATTCACTGCCTAGATTGATGTTGATGATTTCATAGTTATATACATATGTCAACATGCATCAAATTGTCCACTTTAAATATGGGCAATTTTTATATGCCTGTTACACCTCAATAAAGTTTTTTTTTTCCTTAAAAAGAGTATTCATTTCCTCATCTGTACCAGCTACATAGGGAAGCTCAATAACCTTATAGGGTTAATGCTATTGCATTGTCAAGGCAGATATAAAACATTCCCATCAAAGCAGAAAGCTCAATTAGATAGCCGTGCTCTAACTCCTGTAACTGCAATTAACAAGTGAATGATAACTTTTAAACAGCATTTAGGGATTACTCTTCCCTCCCACAAATGCCTCATGTACTTTTATTTATTTATTTTTTCCTCATGTACTTTTAACCATTACTTGCAACACTCTGTAATATATACAAAGTTCCTCAAATATCATGACACCATATCTTGCCAAAAGTTCTTTCTGCAGTTGGATATACACAAGTTCTCTTTTGTTTGTTTGCTTTTGTCGTTTAATAACAACTTGCAAACATTTTCTAAGTGCTCAGTACCTTCTCTACTTACCTAGAATCATACAATGAACCAAATATTCAAGCTGGGTAAAATGATCACCATATTTGACCTTTACTGAAATACAGTGATAAAAAGAAACATGTACACATTTGGGGCACAATTTATGTTTGTGAAATGCACAGTGAAGTTGTGATTGCTATAACTTCTAACATGACCTTTGGCCTATTTTATGGAAGTTGAGTTTAAAATTGCCACAAATTCAGAAACCTTGAACTAAATTACTTGCCCAAGAGAGTGCTATTTTAATTTATCCTACTCTTTCACTTGACTTTTAAACAGTCTTTTTCCAAAAGTTAACTGAACCTGTGTCTCAACTTGTTAGCAGGGCTTGGATTAATGACTGTTGTGATTGAGACTGAATAATCAATATTTTATGAATACAGGAAAACCTCATTTTCTTGTGCTTTACTTTATTGCACTTTGCAGATAAATTGCATTTTTTTAAAAAACAAATTAAAGGCTTGTGGCAATGCTGCGCTGTTGGTGCCATTTTTCAAACAGTGTTATTTTCTAAAGGTATATACATTGTTATTATATACACAATGTTATTATACACTTAACTGACTATACTTAAGCATAAACATAACTTTTATATACATGGGAAGCCATAAAATTCATGTGACCTGCTTATTGCAGTAGCTTGAAACCACACCCACAGTACTTCTGAGGTACAACTGGAATCAGTAATTTTTCAAGCCTGAGTTAAGAGAACCCTAAATTGAGTGACTGAGAGAAGGGAAGGATGTTTTGTCTTCAGAAGAGTCTGATTAGAAGAAAATGTTCAAGAGAGAAGCCTAGCTTGTCACCACAACTCTCAACCTGGAATCAGTGAAGGTAGAAATAAGAATCATTAAGGCTCGTCCATCCTTGGGCATTTATGACTGAAAACATGGGTCCAAAGTAAGTGAAGCAGTGATGGTCTTTACTGTTTTATGAAAAAGCTGTATATTGTCACTCTGCTTATTTAACTTAAGCGCAAGGTACATCATGAAAAACGCTGGGCTGTATGAAGCACAAGCTGGAATCAAGATTGCAGGGAGAAATATCAATAACCTCAGATATGCAGATGACACCGCCCTTATGGCAGAAAGTGAAGAGGAACTAAACAGCCTCTTGATGAAGGTGAAAGAGGAGAGTGAAAAATCTGGCTTAAAACTCAGCATTCAAAAAAAAGATCATGGCATCTGGTCCCATCCCTTCATGGCAAATAGATATGGAAAAAGTGGAAACAATGACAGATTTTATTTTCTTGGGCTCCAAAATCACTGTGGATGGTGACTGCAGCCATGAAACTAAAAGACACTTGCTCCTTGGAAGAAAAGCTATGGCAAACCTACACATTACTTAGCTGACGAAGGTCCATATAGTCAAAGCTATGATTTTTTCAGTGTCATGTATGGATGTGAGTGTTGGACCATAAAGAAGGCTGAGTGCCAAAGAATTGATGCTTTTGAATTGTGGTGTTGGAGAAGACATTTGAGAGTCCCTTGGACTGCAAGGACATCAAACCAGTCAATCCTAAAGGAAATCAACTCTAAATATCCATCAGAAGGACTATTGCTGAAGCCAAAGCTCCAATACTTTGGCCACCTGATGCCAAGAGCTGACTCACTGGAAAAGACCCTTATACTGGGAAAGAGTGAGGGAAAGAGAAAGGGGTGACAGAGGACGAGATGTTTGGATGGCCTCACCAATTCGATGGACATGAATTTGAGCCAGCCCCGGGAGACAGTGAAGGACAGGGGGACCTGGCATGCTGCAGTCCACGGGGTTGCAAAGAGTTGGACGTGACTTACCAACTGAACATCAATAACAACCTTTTGCTCAGTTCAGTATCTCATGCCAACCACAAGTTCCATTTGGCAGTTGTATGTGTTTCATATTTTTAAAGGAAAAGTAATTAAGATTTCTTAAAAATTCCAAAAAAGCATTTTGAAACATGGAGACTACATGAAAATAAATTATAACTGTTCTTTGGTAGTAAAAATGCTAGAACCACTACTGGACTTAATCTGCAAGCACCTTAATTAAGAGTTGATACTGTGGGAAGGATTAGGAGACCATCAGAGGAGAAGGCCCCAGAACAACTGGGGGATCAGAAGGAAGCCTGGGATTAAACTGAAGGCTCTAAATTCATGGGGTTTATTGGGGTGAGGGGTACATCTAAGACAAATTGAAATCCTCTGGAAATTATGTGAAAGGTATTAGTGTGGGAGTAGGGCATGAGACCTGGCTCACTCTATCTTATTTTTATTCCTAACCTTAGGCAACTGTGACTGATAAATCAGTAATACTGCCATTATTTAGTAAATGCCTCCTCTTATCCAGACCTTTTGCCATGTTACTTCAAATTTTCTCCCTAAAGTGAGGTATATTTCTCTACACCAGGTAACTTGCTTTGTCCAACAGAATAACAGCTAACTACACAAAGACTAGGTCTTGAGAGACTGTCTGAGAACCCCTGGGCTTTTTAGTATGGCCCTCACCTTGGGAACATGCTTGAGCTAGCCTGCTGGAAGATGAGGCAAGTGGAGCAGGGCTGAGCTGCTCATTCTCCCAGTTGAGATCAGCCAACAGTAGGCCAAGATCACTGGCTCTGTAGAGCTATAGAGCTGACCCCTGGCTGACCCAAGATCCATGAGCAATAAACTTTTATTGCAACCTGCCACTGAGGTTTTGTGTGTTTGCTACAAAGTACTGTGGCAGTAGATAACTGCTAGAACCCATACTCTGAAATGCTTGAAAATAAATATTCCATGAGAATTTAAACAGATGGCCTCTCAGATCCCATACAGCTCAGCCTCTGCAACTGAATCAATATGAAGTCTTGGGCTGACCCATCAAAATCTATTCCCTGTCATTTAGAACATCTCTCTCACAGACTATGTTGCCAAAAGTGTACCACCAATCAGCCTCTAGTTAACCTTGTTCATGAAAGATCTGCTGCTGGATAAACATAATTTTCCAAGTTTTATACATTTCAAACCGTCTGTAAAGTCAAAAGACAGGTGTGACAAGTGTACGGCTACATGAGACCCAGTGCAGCTCCAGTACTGCTGACAGAGAACAGAGGGAGAGAGGGAGGGACAAAGAAAGAAGGGAAAGACAGGTAAAACAACACCCTGGAGAACTGTGCACCCTCAACTAGAAGACCCTTGAACCTACCAGTCTACCCCACCACACTTCACTCAACTGTGTTATCCACAAAGTCTCTGAGAGAATTTCCAGATGCCTGTAATGGTTAACACAGGTACCCCATCCCCCTGTTTGTTTGAAAGTTTTCTTTACACCACGTTGCTTTAAGACCTCCATCAGTACCTGTTCTCACTGGTCAAAAGAAAACCAAAGAGAACTTTCACTTTTACAATAAAAAAGGGAAAAAGCTGAAATAGCATTCAGAATCTGTTTCTCAGGGGAGCTGCTATGGAAGCAGATGTGCACCCCTGTTAGAGGGGCACTGCCTGCTTCTTCTTTGGGAACTGCACTCAGCATCTCAGCATCTAGCCACCAGAGATTTGAGCTGAGTCTATGAGCATCTGTGTTTTATCTTGATTTATTTTGTGCATTTATCAGCAAGATGTGTCATAAGGCAGCTGTTTCTTTGATTAACACCATTTTGATTTATGGAAAGTTTCACAGGAAAGTTCTACTTTTGCATAATGGGGGAAACCTGTAAGACTTGGATTGAAGTCCTGGAGGAGTGAGCAATCTCCTCTCTGTCGACTAAGAATGGATAAAAAAAGATGTGGTACATATACAATGGAATACTACTCAGCCATATAAAATGAAATGTTGCCATTTGCAACAACACAGATGTACTTGGAGGGTCTTCTCATGTTAAGCAAAATGTCAGATAGAAAGACAAATACTATGTGATATCACTTACAAGTGGAATCTAAAAGGTACAACAAATTAGCGAGCATAACAAAAAGAAACTGACTCACAGATATAGAGAACAAACTAGTGATTACCAATGGGGAGAGGTAAAGAAGGAGGGAAAAATAGGGGTAGGTGATTAAGAGGTGCAAACCATCATGTATAAGATAGGCTACAAGTATGGAGATTCCTTTAAAAACTAGGAATAAAACTACCATATGACCCAGAAATCCCAGGACTAGGCATATACTCTGAGGAAACCAAAATTGAAAAAGACACATGTACCCCAATATTCACTGCAGCACTATTTACAATAGCTAGGACATGGAACCAACCTAGATGTCCATCAATAGATGAATGGGTAAAGAATTTGTGGTACATATACACAATGGAGTATTAGCTGTAAAAAGGAACACATTTGAGTCAATTCTAATGAGGTAGATGAACCTAGAGCCTATTATACAAAATGAAGTAAGTCAGAAAGAAAAACAAATATCATATATTAATGCATATTTATGGAGTCTAGAAATCATGGTACTGGTGAGCCTATTTGCAGGGCAGCAATGGAGACAAAGACACAGAGAACAGACTTGTGAACACGAGCGAGGGGGAAGAAGGAGAGGGTGAGATGTATGGAGAGAGTAACATGGAAACATATACACTACCATATGTAAAATAGATAGCCCATGGGAATTTGCTGTGTGACTCAGGGAACTCAAACCGGGGCTCTGTAACAATCTAGAAGGGTGGGATGGGGAGGGAGGTTTTGACAGGGAGGAGACTTATGTATACCTATGGCTGATTCAAGTTGATATTTGACATAAACCAATATAATACTATAAAGCAATTATCCTTCAATTAAAATAATAAATTAAAAAAAAAGATACAAGCTACAAGTGCTGCAGCAAAAAGAGTGGGACTCAAGAGGATAGTCACATCCCAGGTCAGGTCTGAGTCCCTTCAATGGTTGCTAAGTGTGGGTTATTGGCTTTGCAAAGCACAGAATTTAAGAGAAAGCCATAGTAAAGTAAAAAAGGGTCTATTTATGGAGAAAACAAACTCCATAGACAGAGTGTGAGCCATCTCAGAAGACAAGAGAGGCACCAGGGTATGGGATGGGTAATGTATAGAGGTGGGTAATTACATAGGCTAATGAGTATGGGGAATATTCCAGTTGTTTGGGGAAAAGGGTGGGATTTCCAGGAATTGGGTCGCCACCCACTTTTTTACTTTTTGGGGTCATCATGGTACCTGGGGTGTCTCACCATGAGCATACCCTGAGGCTCAAGGTCAAGTGGAAGTTGAGCCTGCCATCTTGGACCAAGTTGGTTCTAATGAGTTTATGTCACGTCCTTGGGATATGTCATTCTTTTAAAGGTTGTGCCCTGCCCTCTTCCTGTCTCATAAGGACATATTGTACAACACGGTAAATATAGCCAATATTCTGAAATAACTATAATGGAGAATAACCTTAAAAATTGTGGATTATGGACTTCCCTGGTAGTCTAGAGGTTAAGAATCTGCTGGCCAATGCAGGGGACACAGGTTGGATCCCTGGTCCAGGAAGATTCCAATTCCATGGGGCAACTAAGCCCATGCACCACAACTACTGAGCCTATACTCTAGAGCCTGTGTTCTGCAACAAGAAAGTCACCACAATGAGAAGCCCGTGCACTGCAACTAGAGAGCAGCCCCTACTCACCATAACTAGACAAAGTCCAAGCACAGTAACAGAGACCCATCACAGCCAATAAATAAATAAAACTGGATCACTATATTCTACACCTGTAACTTGTATAATATGCCAAAGCCTTTGACTGTGCAGATCACAATGAACTGTGGAAAATTCTGAAACAGATGGGAATACCACACCACCTGACCTGCCTCTTGAGAAACCTGTATGCAGGTAAGGAAGCAACAGTTAGAACTGGACATGGAACAACAGACTGGTTCCAAATAGGAAAAGGAGTACGTCAAGGCTGTATATTGTCACCCTGCTGATTTAACTATATGCAGAGGACATCATGAGAAACGCTGGACTGGAAGAAGCACAAGCTGGAATCAAGATTGCTGGGAGAAATATCAATAACCTCAGATATGCAGATGACACCACCCTTATGGCAGAAAGTGAAGAGGAACTAAAAAGCCTCTTGACGAAAGTGAAAGTGGAGACTGAAAAAGTTGGCTTAAAGCTCAACATTCAGAAAACGAAGATCATGGCATCTGGTCCCATCACTTCATGGGAAATAGATGGGGAAACAGTGGAAACAGCGTCAGACTTTATTTTTCTGGGCTCCAAAATCACTGCAGATGGTGACTGCAGCCATGAAATTAAAAGACACTTACTCCTTGGAAGGAAAGTTATGACCAACTTAGATAGTATATTGAAAAGCAGAGATATTACTTTGCCAACAAAGGTCCGTCTAGTCAAGGCTATGGTTTGTCCAGTGGTCATGTATAGATGTGAGAGTTGGACTGTGAAGAAAGCTGAGCACCGAAGAATTGATGTTTTTGAACTGTGGTGTTGGAGAAGACTCTTGAGAGTCCCCTGGACTGCAAGGAGATCCAACCATTCCATCCTAAAGGAAATCAGTCCTGGGTGTTCATTGGAAGGACTGATGCTGAAGCTGAAACTCCAATACTTTGGCCACCTCATGCGAAGTGTTGACTCATTGGAAAAGACTCTGATTCTGGCAGGGATTGGGGGCAGGAGGAGGAGGGGACGACAGAGGATGAGATGGCTGGATGGCATCACTGACTTGATAGACATGAGTTAGTGAACTCCAGGAGCTGGTGATGGACAGGGAGGCCTGTTGTGCTGTGATTCATGGGGTTGCAAACAGTCAGACATGACTGAATGACTAAACTGACTGACTGAATTTGTAGAATATTGTATACTACTATACGCCAATTAAAAAAAACTTTTAAAATATCTATAACCAAAGGGAATAAAAAGAATGACATGACTCTGGAAAGTTGCCTGACTTCTGTTAGTTTCAATTTTCTCATCTACAAATTGAAGATTAATACCTGTCCAGATGACTTCAGAAGATTATTCCAAGAGAAAATGTGACAACATCTATACAATTGCCTTTAAAACCCAAAGGTGCTCTACAAAATGCCAGGCTCTATCATAAGCACAGTTGCTATGGGCAAAAGTCTTTGTTGGGGAGGTGGGGTGACAAGGCAAACACTTAAGACCCGGGGTTCTCTGGAGTCTTTCATGGCGTCTTTGTTATGCCCATTTCTTCAAGCAGCACTAAGTAGGATCTCAAATATCCAGCAGAGAGAAAAAAAAATCCTCCCTCTCTCTTTTCCTAAAAGCAATACTTAGGAAAATGTCCAGTCAACACTGGAAGTAGCTACTCAGATCCTGCCCTTTTGTCCTTACGGTAAATCCTACCTTAAAAGATGCAAAGCCAAGTTGGAGTCTAGCAGTGGTCCTATGATGCACAGGCCTCCTTAAGGCACAGGGCAAGAGAGCTGAATAAAGCAATGTGCTGCTGCTGATGCTGCTAAGTCACTTCAGTTGTGTCCGACTCTGTGCGACCCCATAGATGGCAGCCCACCAGGCTCCGCCATCCCTGGGATTCTCCAGGCAAGAACACTGGAGTGGGTTGCCATTTCCTCCTCCAATGCATGAAAGTGAAAAGTGAAAGGGAAGTCACTTAGTCGTGTCCGACTCTTAGCGATCCTCCTAGCCAACCCTTACCGCCCAAAGGCATTCAGATGCCACACAGAGGTGACCTTCTTAGAAAAGATTCTAATAATGATTTCCTCCCCTGACACCCACACGTTACTGTGAATCTGCTCACAGCAAGAAAACCTACAGACAGATGGCAAATATCAGGTGCCAAGTACATGGTTTCTTCCATGCAAAAGCCAAATAGTGAAAGAGAACCATCTTGCTTGTATTATTGTTTCTAAAACAAAGGTTAATTGTGAAACTAAAGCAGATCTGCCATAAATAAAAATAGGAGCCACATTATTTGATCCAAGTCATTCTCTCATTCATCAGATGGAAGTAGGTTTTTGTTTTTAATCTCAGGCCATAAAGGCATCGAAATATCTCATAAATAAATTACACACACTGATGATCATTCCCTTAGTTGAGGTCCCTGAGGCATCTTTAGTATAAACAAATAAACTATGTTCTGTTCAAATAGAAGACGCTGTTCCCACAACCCTTGCTTTTACGTGATTCCCTTGTATTTTTGATGTTTGCTCTACACTCCTATTAGAGAAAACACAAACACATCATCAATTGTTTCAGGATGGACCTACAAAAATAATTTGGTTCTTTGATTTATTTACATATTTGGTCTCCAAATGATAAGGTCTCAAAAGCGAATACTCTCTAAACCTAAAACAGAATCCACGTGTGGGAAAGACAGAATTAACAGAGGGTCTATCACTTCTAGCTTCCTCCCTCCTTAGGACTTCCAGAGGAAGTGCTGGCCTTCACAAGACCAGACCTTATTATAAAAACTGTAATGGGATTTACTAGCAGGATGATAACCCAAGAACTCACCTAAGATTTTAGCAGATTACTCCTGGTCTGCCATAAGTGCTTCAAACAATAACCTGGAATTTATGGATTGATGGAATACAGCCTGCTGGAGAACACATATTAGTCATGCAGGCTCTCTACCTCTGTAACTAACCTAGAATTTAAAAAACTGAGACACCTTAAATCTAAATTGCTTCACCTGAACTAACTTGTATCATATTTTCGGGTAGCATTTGTCAGTTACAAATGTGGAGTTATAGGAAGCTGAACCTGAGGTTCAAGGCCCTTTCAGAGAGATGCAGAAATGCTGAGAATGTATTTTGGATTTGCTCACATTCATCACTAATTATTAGCAATGCATGATGTTTGGTGAGGTCCATGATCCTTTGAGGAACAACAATATGCTAGACACAATACCTATTCTTCAATAATAAACAACAGTTTAAAGGGAAATGTTCTAATACCTTGGAGTCTTCAGGAGGTTAGAAATGACCCATCAAAAAAGATATCCACATCCTAACTCCTGGTGCGTGTGAGCGCCACCTGACATGGCAAAGGCTTTGCAGATGTGCTTAAGTTAAGGATATTGAGAGGCAGAGATTATCCTGTTTCAGCCAGATTGGCTTTTAAATACCATCACATGTGTCCTAAGAACAAAGCAATGGGAGATGGGACCGCAGAGGAGAAGGCAATGTGGAGGGATTTGAAGATGCTGGCCCTGAAGACTTGAGTGATGCAGACACAAGTAAAGGAGTGCTGGCAGCGACCAGAAGCGGGAAAAGGCGGGCAACAAATCCTCCTCTAAAAGCTCAGGAGGGTGTGTGTCCCTGTTGAGATATTAACTTCAGTCCATGGGTACTGATTTTCAGACCTCTGGTCTTCAGAATGGGAGAGAACAGAATTCTGCTACTATTAGCCAAGTCTGTGATGACTGGTTAAGCAATCACAGAAAATTAATACACACCCTAAAGGCTTCCTGAAACATTAGTTCATTACCAAGAAACAAAAACCCAAGAAAACAATATGGCTTCTTCAGAATACTTCATGCTATTAGCTCACTCAACTGGCAAAACTGGCCTGTGCTCTCAATGTAAGAGTTAAACTATATAAGCTTATCAAAAGCAAGAACTTCTCTGATTACATTAGCATCTCCAGTATGCAGTTCTTCATGGATACTAACCCATGCCCAGTGACTGGATAGAAGTAAAATATTAACAAACTAAGAGTTTGGGGGAAACAAAATCATCAGGCTCTTGCTGGGTGATTAAATGGACAGACTGGTGTATTATGGATTGAACAGATGACTGGCAAACCATTCTGACTATCTCTGTGATGACAGGCAGCATCACAGAAGAACTCTTGCACACTGGTGAGGTGTGTGTGATGGAGCGGTCCTCTTGAGTCATATTCCACATAAGCCCAATGTTATCTACCTGGCCTGTCTAATCTTGCCCTTGTGTTTAACCATAGGCATCTGTGTGGCCTTCAGCATTGGTTTTTGTTTTGTTTCCACATTGCTCTCAATATCAAATTTTGCTTTCCAGGCTTCTATGATTTGGCCATGCTTAAGGGCCTCTTGGGAAATGCAAAATTTATTTGCTTATGACATGAGCTGAAAAAGTTCCAACAGCAGGCAAATGGGGAGAGAAGAGACTGGACAGGCCCTTGGTCCTTCCAAGTTTGGTTTTCTGAGTATATCTCCAGTATCTGATTTGAAATGAACTCATCTCCAGTCAAAAATGAGTAGAACATGCATTAAAAAGCTAACTATAAGTAATAGTAGTCATCTGACATTTGGGGTTATTCATTCTTCTTCTTCCTTCAATTTCAGAGATGAATTGAAAGCTGCCAGTACCAAGTTATTTCTTATTAAACCGTCATCATTTAGTCAAAGGATAATGGTGCATTTACCCTTTAATAATTTATTTTTCACTCTGAGTTATGCTACATCATAAAGCAATTTTCACATTTAATATATAAAATACATATGGTCTCTCATATGCTTGTTATAAGAAGATGGACTACAACACTGGTGACTCAATTTCTCTATGAAATGAGAAACCCTACAAGAAGGAGACAAAACAGACAAGAGATGGTCACCTTAGTATCTAAAATGCATTTTGGCTAATTGGCTACAAATGATCAACCTAATTTATGAATGCAGTTATGTAATATTCCGGGTGAGACTCAGCCAAAATACATATATTGGCTGTACCATGCAGCTTGTGAGACCTTAGTTCCCCAACTAGGGATTGAACCTGGGTCACAGCAGTGTAAGTACTGAGTCCTAACCACTGGATTTTCAGGAAATTCCTTCTGGGTGCTTTATATTATTTTCATGTATTAATTTTATGTCCCTACAATGGTGATTCTCTAGCTGCAACATGCACAAGAATCTCCTCTTGAAGTGCAAGTTCTGGCTCTGTAGTTCTGGGCTGGGGCCTGTAACCTGCATTTTTAACAAACTCCAGGTAACAGCCATGTTGCAGCTCCTTGGACCACATTTTATGTAGTAAGACCTTGAATGAATGAAGAACAGACAAGTGAGTCAATTCTGCTGAAATCCTCAAAATCTGAAAAGAAAAATAAGGGGGAAAAAGAAACATGCAACGTCAATATCAAAACCAAAAGAAGGAATTGTGAATCTAGCACAGGAGACTGTGTTGTTTTCTCACCAGCTTTTGACCCAGCTTCCCCATCCCTAGACATCAGTGATAAAAACAGCATCTGTATCAAGCAGAAGCAAAGTTTTAAAATGACCCAGAGCAAGCTCAATGTTAATAAAAAGTTTTTAAAACTTTCTGATCTCCCATTTGACACCAAGGTCTTTTCTCCTCTGATAATACCATTTCAAACATTGAGATCATTCTTACATTTGGTGTCCCAGGCACTCCTCTTTTGTCTGGTGGACCTGAGGTAACCCCTGCCCATACCTCCCACACACATCTCTGAAACCTGCCCCATGGAGGGCCACTTCCACTGTGGCAGTGCCGGTCATGAGAATGTACCTTCTCTATAACAACTAGCTTCTACCCAGGCTTCCCAGTGTCCAGGAATAGCAACAATGTCCCTTGAGCCTAAGCAGAAAAGCCAACAGAGCCAAATTTATATTTTTTATATAGCTTTCAAACTGATGAGTAACTTACAGTAATAAAGTACACAAATCTTTTAAACTGAAGTATATAGATGACTTATAACATTGTGTTAATTACTGCTGTACAGCAAAGTAATTCAGTTAATATATATGTACATTTAAAAATATTCTTTTCTATTATGGTTATTATAGGATATTGAATATATTTCTCTGCGCTATACAGTGAGAGACTTATGCACAATGTACAGTCTTGACATACTCCTTTCCCAGTTTGGAGTATATTGTGTATATCGTCACCCTTCTTATTTAAATTGTATGAAGAATACATCATGCAAAATGCCAGGCTGGATGAAGAACAAGATGAAATCAAGACTTCCAGGAGAAATATCAATAACTTCAGATATGCAGATGACACCACCCTTATGGCAGAAAGGAAGAAGAACTAAAGAAGCTCTTGATGAAGGTGAAAGAGGACAGTGAAAAAGCTGGCTTAAAACTCAACATTCAGAAAACTAAGATCATGTCATCTGGTGCCATAACTTTATGGCAAATAGATGGGGAAACAATGGAAACAGTGACAGACTTTATTTTCTTAGGCTCCAAAATCACTGCAGATGGTGACTGCATCCATGAAATTAAAAGATGCTTACTCCTTGGAAGAAAAGCTATAACCAACCCAGACAGCATACTAAAAAGCAGAGACTACTTTGCTGACAAAGGACTGTCTATGGTTTTTCCAGTAGTCATGTATGGATGTGAGAGTTGGACTGTAAAGAAAGCTGACTGCTGAAGCATTGATGCTTTTGAAATATGGTGTTGGAGAAGACTTTTGAGAGTCCCTTGAACTGCAAGGAGATCCAACCAGTTCATCTTAAAGAAGATCAGTCCTGAATATTCATTGGAAGGACTGATGCTGAAGCTGAAGCTCCAATACTTTGGCTACCTGATGTGAAGAACTGACTCATTGGAAAAGACCCTGATGCTGGGAAAGATTGGAGGTGGGAGGAGAAGGGGACGACAGAGGATGAGATGGTTGGATCTCATCACTGACTCGATGGACATGAGGTTTTAGCAAGCTCCGGGAGTTGGTGATGGACAGGGAAGTCTGGCGTGCTGCAGTCCATGGAGTCACAAAGAGTCGGACATGACTGAGCGACTGAACTGAACAGAACTGTGCTATACAGTAGGGTTTTATTGTTTATCAATTCTATATACAATAGCTTCTATCTGCTAACCCCAACCTCCTACTCCATCCCTCGCCGACTCCCTTCCCCTCGGCAACCATCAGTTTTATTTCTATGATGTGGTTCTGTTTCTGTTTCATAGATAGGTTCATTTGTGTCATATTTTAAATTCCACATATAAGTGATATCATATGGCATTTACCTTTCTCTTTCTGAGTCACTTTACTTAGTATGAGTATCTCTAGTTGCATTCATGTTGCTGCAAATGGCATAATTTCATTCTTTTTATGGCTGAGTAATATTCCATTGGAGAAGGCAATGGCAACCCACTCCAATACTCTTGCCTGGAAAATCCCATGGACGGAGGAGCCTGGTAGGCTGCAGTCCATGGGGTCGCTAAGAGTCGGACACGACTGAGCGACTTCACTTTCACTTTTCACTTTCATGCATTGGAGAAGGAAATGGCAACCCACTCTAGTACTCTTGCTTGGAGAATCCCAGGGATGGGGGAGCCTGGTGGGCTTCCGTCTATGGGGTTGCACAGAGTCGGACACGACTGAAGCGACTTAGCAGCAGCAGCAGCAGCAGCAGCAATAGTCCATTGTATATATGTACCACATCTTATTAATCCATTCATCTATTGATGGACATTTAGGTTGTTTCCACGTCTTGGCTATAGTGAGAAGTGCTGCTAGGAGTGCATGCATCTTTTCAATTTATAGGTTTGTCTGGATATATGCTCAGGAGTGGGATTGCTGGTTATATGATAATTCTACTTTTAGTTTCCTGAGGAACCTCCATATTGTTTTCCATAGTGCCTGCACCAATTTATATTCCCACCAACAGTGTATGAGGGTTCCCTTTTCTCCACAACCTCTCCAGAATTTGTTATTTGTAAACTTTTTAATTATGGGTATTCTGACTGGTATGAGTTGATACCTCAATGTAGTTTTGATTTGTATTTCTGTAATAATTAGCAAAGTTGAGCATCTTTTTGTGTGAAATGAACAAATATTAAGTATACAGCTCAATGACTATTGACATACCTGTATATTGAAGTGACAAGCCAGATCAAGACTGAACACAGCACTATACAATAGGACTTCATACAATGATGGAAAGTTTCCATGATAAAATAACTATATACTGGTCAATTTATTAGCTACAATGCCACTGAGCACTTTCAAATGTTGCTAGTACAACTAAGGAACTTAATTTCTAATTGTTATTTTCATTAATTTACATTTAAGTAGCCATAGAGGTTCAGTTCAGTTCAGTCACTCAGTCATGTCTGACTCTTTGCGACCCATGAATCACAGCACTCCAGGCCTCCCTGTCCATCAGCATCTCTGTTAGTGGCTGCCATATTAGACAGCATAGGCCTAGAACATTTTCAGCACCTTCCAGGAAGTTTCTCTCATGCCCTCTTCCTGCCAATATCCTCCAAACATAAACCCTTTTCAGGCTTCCAATATCACAGGTTAGTTTTTGCTGTCTCTAGTTTAACTGTGACCAAGAACATATTTTCAGTTTTTAGATGGTGCTTTATTTGAATCAATGATGGGAAAGTATTCAGAAATAACCCCTTCACTACGCACAAAACAGTCAATGTCACCTTTATTATTATTGTTAATTACCTTTATTATTATAATTATTTTCATCTACTAATACTCCTCAAATCTATCTTCATAAGGGGAAAATAGTCTAAAAATATACTGAGAGCCACTAATTCTCATATACAAAACTAAGAAAAACTAACAGTCAATTTATCCAATATTTGTTTAAAATGCTGTATGGACAGAATTTTTAAATTGCTATAATTCTTATTAAAAATACCCCAGACCATTCATATTTGGTATTTGAATACATCTGTTTTTATATATTTTCCCACTTATGAGATTTAAAAATCTTGATGTCCATGGTTATATTAGATATTTTTGTAAATCTGACAAAATATAGAATAGTATCTTGTACATGGCACCTGCCCAAGGTTCATGCATAGAAAGAAGAAAATGAGAGTTCCTATAATAAGTACTAATTTAAATGTTTGTTTTGAAATGAAAGTTAATATGAGGTTCATATTTTGCTATTCCATACATTGATGTAATTACTTATAATTTCCAGCCTTTTATAATATTTATGATCCACTAAATTACTGCTATTCGAAACATACAATCCACAAAGATGTTATGATCAGTGAAAAGATAATTCGTATCCTTGGGCAAGCTCTTCAGTCATTAACTTTCAAAGCTTGTACATACCCAGAGAAACATCAGTTAGACCAGTGTGCTGAATGATTTACGTTGTGATACAATTCATTAGAAGGACTGATGCTGAAGTGCCAATACTTTGGCCATTTGATGCGAAGAGCCGACTCATTGGAAAAGACCCCAATGCTGGGAAAGATTGAGGGCATGTGGAGAAGGGAGTGACAGAGGATGAGATGGTTCAATGGCATCACCGACTCAATGGACATGAATTTGAGCAAACTTCAGGGGAGGGTGAAGGACAGGGAAGCCTAGTGTGCCACAGTTCATGGGGCCGCAAAGAGTCAGACACAACTGAGCAAGTGAACAACAAATTCTTTAATCCATTATTGGCCAGTTTACAACTGTAAAGTTTACAGGTGGCACAGGTCCATGTACCATACTTACAATACCATTGCCCCAGACTATAAGCTCCTAAGAGCTGTTTTATAAAGAAACCAAAGCAATAGTCACTCAGTTGTGTCTGACTCTTTGCAACCACATGGACTATAGCCCACTGTCCAAGAATACTGGAGTGGGTAGCCATTCCCTTCTCCAGGGGATCTTCCCAACCCAGGGATCAAACCTGTGTCTCCTGCACTGCAGGCGGATTCTTTGCAGCTGCACCACCTGGAAAGCCCATATTCTAGAGAAGAATTACCACAAAATTATTCTAACCCTCCAGTGTCTTATAATTCCTGACTTTAGGAAGTATCCAATAAAATCCTTTAAATAAACAAATAGCTGTTGAGCCACCTAGACTTTCAACTATGTAATACATTAACTCTCATCAGGTTCTCCTCAAACTTTCTACCAGAGGGAATTACTTTGTGGGTGGAGGCAGTAAATGTTTGCCTCCTTGGTACCTACTATACATACAATGAGAATGATCAGACTCAAGAGAAAACTGTTCAGTTCAGTTCATTTTAGTCGCTCAGTCACGTCAGACTCTTTGCGACCCCATGAATCACAGCACGCCAGGCCTCCCTGTCCATCACCAACTCCCGGAGTTCACTCAGACTCACTTCCATCGAATCAGTGATGCCATCCAGCCATCTCATCCTCTGTTGTCCCCTTCTCCTCTTGCCCCCAATCCCTCCCAGCATCAGAGTCTTTTCCAATGAGTCAACTCTTCGCATGAGATGGCCAAAGTATTGGAGTTTCAGCTTCAGTATCATACCCTCCAAAGAAATCCCAGGGCTGATCTCCTTCAGAATGGACCGGTTGGATCTCCTTGCAGTCCAAGGGACTCTCAAAAGTCTTCTCCAACACCACAGTTCAAAACATCAATTCTTCGGCACTCAGCCTTCTTCACAGTCCAACTCTCACATCCATACATGACCACAGGAAAAACCATAGCCTTGACTAGACAGACCTTTGTTGGCAAAGTAATGTCTGCTTTTGAATATGTTATCTAGGTTGGTCATAACTTTCCTTCCAAGGAGTAAGAGTCTTTTAATTTCATGGCTGCAGTCACCATCTGCAGTGATTTTGGAGCCCAGAAAAATAAAGTCTGACACTGTTTCCACTGTTTCCCCATCTATTTCCCATGAAGTGATGGGACCAGATGCCATGATCTTCGTTTTCTGAATGTTGAGCTTTAAGCCAACTTTTTCTCTCTCCACTTTCACTTTCGTCAAGAGGCTTTTGAGTTCCTCTTCACTTTCTGCCATAAGGGTGGTGTCATCTGCATATCTGAGGTGATTGGTATTTCTCCTGGCAATCTTGATTCCAGCTTGTGCTTCTTCCAGTCCAGCATTTCTCATGTGTACTCTGCATATAAGTTAAATAAGCAGGGTGACAATATACAGCCTTGACATACTCCTTTTCCTATTTGGAAGAGTCTGTTGTTCCATGTCCAGTTCTAACTGTTGCTTCCTGACCAACATACAGATTTCTCAAGAGGCAGGTCAGGTGGTCTGGTATTCCCATCTCTTTCAGAATTTTCCACAGTTTATTGTGATCCACACAGTCAAAGGCTTTGGCATAGTCAATAAAGCAGAAATAGATGTTTTTCTGGAACTCTCTTGCTTTTTCCATGATCCAGCAGATGTTGTCAATTTGATCTCTGGTTCCTCTGCCTTTTCTAAAACCAGCTTGAACATCAGGAAGTTCACACTTCATGTATTGCTGAAGCCTGGCTTGGAGAATTTTGAGCATTACTTTCCTAGCATGTGAGATGAGTGCAATTGTTTGGTAGTTTGAGCATTCTTTGGCATTGCCTTTCTTTGGGATTGGAATGAAAACTGACTTTTTCCAGTCCTGTGGCGACTGCTGAGTTTTCCAAATTTGCTGGCATATTGAGTGCAGCACTTTCACAGCATCATCTTTCAGGATTTTGAATAGCTCAACTGGAATTCCATCACCTCCACTAGCTTTGTTCATAGTGATGCTTTCTAAGGCCCACTTGACTTCACATTCCAGGATGTCTGGCTCTAGGTCAGTGATCACACCATCATGATTATCTGGGCCATGAAGATCTTTTTTGTACAGTTCTTCTGTGTATTCTTGCCACCTCTTCTTAATATCTTCTGCTTCTGTTAGGTCCATACCATTTCTGTCCTTTATTGAGCCCATCTTTGCATGAAATATCCCCTTGGTATCTCTAACTTTCTTGAAGAGATCTCTAGTCTTTCCCATTCTGTTATTTTCCTCTATTTCTTTGCATTGATCACTGAGGAAGGCTTTCTTATCTCTTATTTCTATTCTTTCGAACTTTGCATTCAGATGCTTATATCTTTCCTTTTCTCCTTTGCTTTTTGCTTCTCTTCTTTTCACAGCTATTTGCAAGGCCTCCCCAGACAGCCATTTTGCTTTTTTGCATTTCTTTTCCATGGGGATGGTCCTGATCCCCGTCTCCTGTACAATGTCACGAACCTCCGTCCATAGTTCATCAGGCACTCTATCTATCAGATCTAGGCCCTTAAATCTATTTCTCACTTCCACTGTATAATCATAAGGGATTTGATTTAGGTCATACCTAAATGGTCTAGTGGTTTTCCCTACTTTCTTAAATTTAAGTCTGAATTTGGTAATAAGGAGTTCATGATCTGAGCCACAGTCAGCTCCTGGTCTTGTTTTTGTTGACTGTATAGAGCTTCTCCATTTTTGGCTGCAAAGAATATAATCAATCTGATTTCAGTGTTGACCATCTGGTGATGTCAGACAGACTAAATATATTTACTGAAACTCTAAAAATATATATATATATTTAAATAGTGTGAAGCATAACACTGAGTAAGAGGTTCTAATTTCTCTTATTGTAGTCATAATATTTTTATTAGTAAAAAAAAACAGAACTGGGAAATCAATATCACCAAACTTTTAAGTCCTCCTAAAAAAACTGATTATTTGAGTGGTACTGGGTAACAGTAACACATGACTGTGTTAATCGCATAAGGGACTATATATGTGATGCAATATCACCACTACCTCTTGTGTCACTTCAGTTCAATTCAGTTGCTCAGTCATGTTCGACTCTTTGTGACCCCATGAACTGCAGCAAGCCAGGCCTCCCTGTCCATCACCAAGTCCCGGAGCTTACTCAACCTCATGTCCTTTGAGTTGGTGATACCATTTGACCATCTCATCCTCTGTCATTCCCTTCTCCTCCTGCCTTCAATCTTTCCCAGTATCAGAGTCTTTTCAAATGAATCAGTTCTTTGCATCAGGTGGCCAAAGTATTGGAGTTTCAGCATCAACATCAGTCCTTCCAATGAATATTCAGGACTGATCTCCTTTAGGATGGACTGGTTGGATTTCCTTGCAGTCCAAAGGACTCTAAAGAGTCTTCTCCAACAGCACAGTTCAAAAGCATAAATTCTTCAGCACACAGCTTTCTTTATGGTCCAACTCTCACATGCATACATGACTACTGGATAAACCATAGCTTTGACTAGATGGACTTTGTCGGCAAAGCAATTCTCTGCTTTATAATATGCTGTCTAGATTGGTCATAGTTTTCCTTCCAAGGAGTAAGCATCTTGTATTTTCATGGCCACAGTCACCATCTTCAGTGATTTTGGAGCCCCAAAAAATGAAGTCAGCCACTGTTTCCACTGCTTCCCCATTTATTTCCCATAAAGTGATGGGACCAGAGTCCACGATCTTAGTTTTCTGAATGTTGAGTTTTAAGCCAACTTTTTCACTCTCCTCTTTCACTTTCATCAAGAGGCTCTTTAGTTCTTTCCTTTCTGCCGTAAGTGTGGTGTCATCTGTGTATCT
>NW_011494602.1:2901440-2902233 GCF_000754665.1 Bison bison bison | reverse complement strand
TTTGTTTGTAGTGATGCTTCCTAAGGCTCACTTGACTTTGAATTCCAGGATGTCTGGCTCTAGGTGAGTGATCATATCATCGTGATTATCTGGGTCATGAAGATCATTTTTGTATAGTTCTTCTGTGTATTCTTACCACCTCTTCTTAATATCTTCTGCTTCTGTTAGGTCCATACCATTTCTGTCCTTTATTGAGCCCATCTTTTCATGAAACATTCCCTTGATATCTCTTATTTTCTTGAAGAGATCTCTAGTCTTTCCTATTCTGTTGTTTTCCTCTATTTCTTTGCACTGTTCACTGAGGAAGACTTTCTTTTCTTTCTTTGTTATTCTTTGGAACTCTGCATTCAAATGGATATGTCTTTTCTTTTCTCCTTTGCTTTTCCCTTCTCTTCTTTCCTCATCTATTTGAAAGGCCTCCTCAGACAACCATTTTGCCTTTTTGCATTTCTTTTTCTTGGGGATGGTCTTGATCCTAGTCTCCTGTATAATGTCATAAACCTCTGTCCATATTTCTTCAGGCACTCTGTGTATCAGATTTAATCTCTTGAATCTATTTTTCACTTTCACTGTATCAGTTCAGTTCAGTCACTCAGTCGTGTCTGACTCTTTGCGACCCCATGAATAGCAGCACGCCAGGCCTCCCTGACCATCACCAACTCCCGGAGTTCACCCAGACTTACGTCCATCGAGTCAGTAATGCCATCCAGCCATCTCATCCTCTGTCGTCCCCTTCTCCTCCTGCCCCCCAATCCCTCCCAGCATCAGAGTCTTTTCCAATGAGTCAACTCTT
>NW_011494602.1:2882055-2901340 GCF_000754665.1 Bison bison bison | reverse complement strand
ATCTCCTTCAGAATGGACTGGTTGGATCTCCTTGCAGTCCAAGGGCCTCTGAAGAGTCTTCTCCAACACCACAGTTCAAAAGCATCAGTTCTTCAGCGCTCAGCCTTCACAGTCCAACTCTCACATCCATACATGACCACAGGAAAAACCATAGCCTTGACTAGATGAACCTTTGTTGGCAAAGTAATGTCTCTGCTTCTGAATATGCTATCTAGGTTGGTCATAACTTTCCTTCCAAGGAGTAAGCGTCTTTTAATTTCATAGCTGCAGTCACCATCTGCAGTGATTTTGGGAGCCCCCTAAAATAAAGTCTGAAACTGTTTCCACTGTTTCCCCATCTATTTCCCATGAAGTGATGGGACCAGATGCCATGATCTTCGTTTTCTGAATGTTGAGCTTTAAGCTAACTTTTTCTCTCTCCACTTTCACTTTCCTCAAGAGGCTTTTGAGTTCCTCTTCACTTTCTGCCATAAGGGTGGTGTCATCTGCATATCTGAGGTTATTGATATTTCTCCCGGCAATTTTGATTCCAGCTTGTACTTCTTCCAGTCCAGCGTTCCTCATGTGTACTCTGCATATAAGTTAAATCAGCAGGGTGACAATATCAGCCTTGACGTACTCCTTTTCCTATTTGGAACCAGTCTGTTGTTCCATGTCCAGTTCTAACTGTTGCTTCCTGACCTGCATACAGATTTCTCAAGAGGTAGGTGAGGTGGTCTGGTATTCCCATCTGTTTCAGAATTTCTCACAGTTTACTGTGATCCGCACAGTCAAAGGCTTTGGCATAGTCAATAAAGCAGAAATAGATGTTTTTCTGGAACTCTCTTGCTTTTTCCATGATCTAGCAGATGTTGTCAATTTGATGTCTGGCTCCTCTGCCTTTTCTAAAACCAGCTTGAACACCAGGAAGTTCACTGTTCACATATTGCTGAAGCCTGACTTGGAGAATTTTGAGCATCACTTTACTAGCGTGTGAGATCAGTGAAATTGTGCAGTAGTTTGAGCATTCTTTGGCATTGCCTTTCTTTGCGATTGGAATGAAAACTGACCTTTTCCAGTCCTGTGGCCTCTGCTGAGTTTTCCAAATTTGCTGGCATATTGAGTGCAGCACTTTCACAGCATCATCTTTCAGGATTTGAAATAGCTCAACTGGAATTCCATCACTTCCACTAGCTTTGTTTGTAGTGATGCTTTCTAAGGCCCTCTTGACTTCACATTCCAGGATGTCTGGCTCTAGGTCAGTGATCACACCATCGTGATTATCTGGGTGATGAAGATCTTTTTTGTACAGTTCTTCTGAGTATTCTTGCCATCTCTTCTTAATATCTTCTGCTTCTGTTAGGTCCATACCATTTCTGTTCTTTATCGAGCCCATCTTTGCATGAAATGTTCCCTTGGTATCTCTAATTTTCTTGAAGATATCTCTAGTCTTTCCCATTCTGTTGTTTTCTTCTATTCCTTTGCATTGATTATTGAGGAAGGCTTTCTTATCTCTTCTTGCTATTCTTTGGAACTCTGCATTTAGATGCTTATATCTTTCCTTTTCTCCTTTAGTCGTAAGGAATTTGATTTAGGTCATCCATGAATAGTCTAGTGGTTTTCCCTACTTTCTTTAAGTGTGAATTTGGCAATAAGGAGTTCATGATCTGAGTCACAGTCAGCTCCCAGTCTTGTTTTTGCTTATTGTATAGAGCTTCTCCATCTCTGGCTCCGAAGAGTATAATCAATCTGATTTTGGTATTGACCATCTGTTGATGTCCATGTGTAGAGTCTTCTCTTGTGTTGTTGGAAAAAGGGTGTTTGATATGACTAGTGTGTTCTCTTGGCAAAACTCTATTAGCCTTTGCCCTGCTTCATTCTATACTCCAAGACCAAATTTTCCTGTTATTCTAGGTGTTTCTTGATTTCCTACTTTTGCATTCCAGTCCCCTATTATGAAAAGAACATCTTTTTGGAGGGTTTGTTCTAGAAGGTCTTAATAGAACCATTCAACTTCAGCGTCTACAACATTACTCCTCAGTGTATAGACTTGGATTACTGTGATATTGAATGGTTTGCCTTGGAAATGAATAGAGATTATTCTTTTATTTTTGAGATTGCATCCAAGTACTGCATTTCAGACTCTTGTTGATGGCTACTTCATTTCTTCTAAGGGATTCTTGCCCACAGTAGTAGATATAATGGTCATCTGAGTTAAATTCACCCATTCCAGTCTATTTTAGTTTGCTGGAGTGGCGGCTGCATAGCATTGGAGCAACTTTGAGGACATACTCCACATCCAAGGGCAGAGAAGCCCCAGCAGACCATAGGAGAGGCGAATTCGCATTTAGAATCAAATCCCATTCCATCCAGAGATGCTCAGAGGGCTCAAACATATCTTGTGCACACCAGGACCCAGAAACCCCACAGAGACTGAGACAGAACTGTGTTTGAGTGTCTCCTGTGGAGGTATGGGTCAGCACTGGATTGCTGCAGGGGCAGGGACTCTGGGTGCAGGAGATCTGGGTATAGCATAAGCTTTCTAGGAGGAGGTCGCCATTAACCCCATCACAGAGCTGCCAGAACTTACACAGGACTGGGAAAAACACTCTTGAAGGGCACAAACAGAACCTCATACACTCCAGGACCTAGGATAAAGGAGCAGTGATCCCACAAGAGACTGACCCAGTCTTACCCGTGAGTATCCAGGAGTCTCCAGCAGAGGTGTGGGTCAGTGGTGGCCTCTGCAGGGATAGGGAAACTGAGCGTAGCAGTACATGCATGCACCTTTTGAAGGAGGTCACCGTTATCTTTATTACCTCCACTATAGTTTGGCCCCAGGTAAATTACAGGGAGGAAACCCAGCTCTACCCATCAACAGAAAATTGGATTAAAGATTTGTTGAACATGGCCTCCTCCATCAGAACAAGATCCAATTTCCCCCTCAGTCAGTCTCTGCCATCAGGAAAATTCCATAAGCCTCTTATCCTTCTCTATCAGAGGGCAGGCAGACTGAAAACCACAATCACAGAAAACTAACCAATCTGATCACATGGACCACAGCCTTGTCTAACTCAATTAAACTATGAGCCATGCCATGTAGGGGCACTCAAGATGGATGGGTCATAGTGGAAAGTTCTGACAAAATGTGGTCCACTGGAGAAGGGATTCGCAAACCACTTTAGCATTCTTGCCTTGAGAACCCCATGAACAGTATGAAAAGGCAAAAAGATAGAACACTGAAAGATGAACTCCCCAGGTCGATACGTGCCTAACATGCTACTGGAGATCAGTGGAGAAATAACTCCAGAAAGAATGAAGAGATGGAGCCAAAGCAGAAACAATACCCAGTCGTGGATATGACTGGTGACTGAAGCAAAGTCTGATGCTGTAAAGAGCAATATTCCATAGGAACCTCTTGTGTGGTTAATACCTTTTATTGGAGTGAACTAGTTGCTTATCTGTAAGCAACAAAAAGTGACCCAGCTTTATTAAAAAGTAAAAAAAAAAAAAATCTATTGAAATGATAATAGACAACATTATCAGCATTGCTGAGAAGCCTGAAGAAAGAGTCAGGGACAGGCAAAGCAGGCTAAGATGGACTATGACTAAAATTCCACCTGAGCTGCCCAGTGAGGACATACACAGAGCTTGCAATGCCACCACCATCTGCTCTAGTTCCTACTTGCCCTGTGGCCCCAACTGCCACTAGTTCTACCAATAAAATGGATTCTCTCCTGCTCTATCCCTTACATCATATAGTTTAGGGTTTATTTATCTAATGGCCCATGTCCAGGTCACATGCCTTTGACCTGGCTGCAAAAGAGTCCAGGAGACTGACTTCTCTGGCTTCTGTTGACTCACAAAGGAGGAATTCTTCTAGGTAGAAAAAGGAGGCAGCTATCTGGCAGCCTTCCCAAGTTACAGATGTACATTGCAATGCCTCTCTATTCATTTTAAGAGATGACAAACAATTGCTAATGTATAGAAACAAATCATTACTAATATATAGAGGATCTATAAGTAAAAAGGCCATCTAGCATCTTCAAAATGCCAAATGTCTCTTGTTAAAAATGTAATTCTTATGATTCAAAGCATTTTAGCATAACACTTTTAGATGTTATTCACCCAGGGAGAAGCTTTACAATATATGACTTCCTCCTCCATTTCTCCCTCTCACAGTGTATTTCCCAAGGCCATTATCCAATTAACAATCACAAAGCTTCCTACAATACAACAGCCTATGAAATGGCTGGCTTCTTCATTAGCTTGTTTCCCTCTCCTCATCTCTTTCAATTAGCAACTGATAAAAGGAAATCAAAAGCACCTGATACCCACTTTTTCATGATGGAGAGATTTCATTTCTCTCTGAAGCATGAATAAAATTCAATTTCAGAGATCTCTCCCCTCCATTTGGAAAATGAGACTCTGAATATCAAGGCCTTTATCTGGTAAAGACCCCTTTCTGAAAATGTTTACTTGCATTGCATTAAGCAAGGCACTAATACATGGCTTTTGTAAATGTCATCTCTATATGTGGGGTATCAGATGAATAAACTTCTAATTCTTTGGACCATCCCAATTCCATTTCCATAATAAAAGATAATTTGTCATGATCAATATCACTGCAGATGGTGATTGCAACATTGAAATTAAAAGACGCTTACTCCTTGGAAGGAAAGTTATGATGAACCTAGACAGTATATTCAAAAGCAGAGACATTACTTTGCCAACAAAGGTCCATCTAGTCAAGGCTATGGTTTTTCCAGTGGTCATGTAGGGATGTGAGAGTTGGACTATAAAGAAAGCTGAGTCCCAAAGAATTGATGCTTTTGAACTGTGGTGTTGGAGAAGACTCCTGAGAGTCCCTTGGACTGCATGGAGATCCAACCAGTCCATCCTATAGATCAGTCCTGGGTGTTCATTGGAAGGGTGTTGACTGGATGTTGAAGCTGAAACTCCAATACTTTGGCCACCTGATGCGAAGAGCTGACTCATGGGAAAAGACCCTGATGCTGGGAAAGATTGCAGGCAGGAGGAGAAGGGGACAACAGAGGATGAGATGGTTGGATGGCCTCATCAACTTGATGGACATGGGTTTGGGTGCACTCCGGGTGTTGGTGATGGTCAGGGAGGCCTGGAGTGCTGTGGTTCATGGGGTCGCAAAGAGTCGGACATGACTGAGCAACTGAACTAAACTGAACTGATATTTATGATGTGCCACTGAGTATACTGCCATGAAACTATGGAAAAAAATTTTAAAAGAAAGGCTACAAATATTCCTCAGTTTTGTTATTCAGTAAAAAATTTTATGGAAGAGTTTTCTCTGTATGTCAACATTTATTAAGCAACTAGTACATACAATGATGTGAATAATCAGATAGTCTTTGACTTTTAAGCACACATTTTGGTGGAAGAAATAGGCAGTAAGCATGTAAACTGACAAACCAAACAGTATTAAGGGAGTATACAAAGCAATACAATGTAGTTAGTCAGGGGAGTCCTACTTGACATGGGTGGTTAAGAAAGCACCCAGGAGATGTGGTTATATGAGAAGAAATAAACCCCATGAAAAGTTGGAGAAGGAATATACCAGGAAGAGGGTCTAGCAATTTCAAAATCTCTGAAATAGAATGTGCCTGATACGCTCCAGGGCTTCCTAAGAGGCAGGTCAGGCAGTAGCTTGTTAGAAGTCAGATCACCGTGGAACATTTTGGGCCACAAAAATGAGTATAGATTGATTTTAAGACCGAGAAGAGACAAGAATTAAATTACTGCATGTGTTTACAAAACGGCATGTATAAGAATTTTCACAGTAGCACTCTTTATTACAGTAAAACAACCAGAAACAATTGTGAACCAAAAACTACTCTTAAAAAAGAGTCTTCTTTAAAAAACTAGAAACAATCTGAAAGTCCATCAATAATAAAAAGGCTGTAAAAAGGAAAAAAAAATTCATATTTTTAAAAGATCATCATGCCCATGTGGAAAACAGATTAGAAATGGCCAAGAGTGGAAGGAAGGAGAAAAATTAGGAAGTGCTCCACCAGGTGAGATGGTGGCTTGAATTAGTGGTGGTGAGAGAGTTGAATTTTACTATTTTAACAGCAAAACAGATAGGAATTACTCACTGATTCAACATGGGGAATCAGAATAGGCAGAGTGCAAAAATGACTCCCAGGTCTCTATCCGTCCCTGCATCCAAGTCCGTCACACAGTTACCTTCCAGCTCCTCCCATCAGAAGGTGGAGTCTGTTTTTCCATTCCTTGTATTTGGGCTTGGGCATGTGACTTGCTTTGACCAAGTGAATGAGGTATTAATAGATGCAACACCAGAACAGTTCTAAGTTGTTGTTCAGTCACTCAGTCATGTCTGACTCAGTGCAACTCCATGGACTGCAACACGCAGTCCATGTCCTTCCCTGTCCTTCACTATCTCCTAGAGTTTACAAACACTCATGTCCATTGAGTCAGTGATGCCATCCAACCATCTCATCCTCTGTCCTCCCCTTATCCTTCTGCCCCAATCTTCCTAGCATCGGGGTCTTTTCCAATGAGTCAGCAGCTCTTTGCATTAGTTGGCTGAAGTATTAGAGCTTCAGAATCAGTCCTTCCAATGACTATTCAATGGCACTGGCAGCAGCAGTCCTGGGAGGTGAGGTGTGCTGGCCTAACTCCTCTTGGAGGAGGTCGCTCTTACCCCTAAATTTCTAAGGCTGGGTTTCAAAAATATTTGTCGCTTTCACTCTCTCAGAGAAAATGCTGAAACTAGCCTTCTGATACATGGAGACAAATGGGAAGAGGACCCAGTCATCCCAGCATCCGAGGAGACAGCATCCTAGACTAGTCAAACCCAAGCTGATCGCCACCTGCCATCACACACATGTGAGCCAACCAGCTGAAAACAACTAAGACCAGCCTAAATCTGTACAACTGCCCGGGTGACCTGCAGATCAATCAGCTAAATAATGCTTGTTGCTTTAAATCACTAAATTTTGAGGTATAGTGTGTTGCACAGCAATAGCTTTCTATTACAATGGAAAAGTGGAGAAGGCAATGGCACCCCACTCCAGTACTCTTGCCTGGAGAATCCCAGGGTCAGGGGAGCCTGGTGGGCTTCCGTCTATGGGGTCACACAGAGTCGGACACGACTTAGCAGCAGCAGCAGCAGCAGCACAATGGAAAAGAAAAGAATTAAATGCAGCATTTACATTATATAACTTATAAAAGTGCAATACTTACTAAAGAAAGTTTATTTTTTATTCTATGGGCAGCCCTAAAGTATTATTTATTATAATCAGAGATAGGTTGTGTTAGTCAAGTATATAGTATAAGGTATCAGTGGAGGGTGGGTCTATATTAAATATGATGGACCAGAAAATATATGATAAATTCATATTCTTTAAATTTCACCTTGGGACTTTCCTGGTGGTCCACTGGCTAGGAATCCCTCTGTTAATTCAGGGGTCATGTGTTCTATCCCTGGTCCGGGAAGATTCCACATGCTGCAGGCAACTAGGCCCATGTGCCACATGTGCCCATGTGCCACTGCGTGCTACCACTACGGAAATCCATGTGCCCTAGAGCCCGTGCTCTGCAACAAGAGAATCCACTGCAATGAGAAGCTTGTGTACTGCAACAAAAACCGAGTGTGACCAATAATAATAAAGATAATAAACTGCTCTCTAATATGTAGTTTCAAGTTATTAAAAAAATTCACCTTAAATAATAATGCTGAGTAAGAGTGTAAGAATTTACATGTTATCTAGGTTTACAGAAAAGTATTTTTAAAAAATTATAGGTATCAATTAACAGGGTTATACCCTTCTTGTTTTATCAAGTAAGGGTAATTCACACACACACACACACACACACACACACTCATCTGCTTTTTCTAATGCTATCATGTCATGAAAAGTGATGCTTTCATGATGTGATACTACTCAGTTTCCTAGGTTCCCCCATCACGGTCCAACCTAGTATCATGCCTAGAAAACAGATATGTTCACAGTCCTGGATCTTTTCTATCCATCAACAATTCATGGAGGACGCTACAGAAAGCCACGAAGGAAAATGTCAAAGGTTAAATCTCAAAAGCCTCAGAATATTGTCTCAGCAGTTCCACCATAGAGTCAAGTAACACAAACAGAAAAGGACTGAGGGAAAGTTAGTTACTTAGTAACTTTTCTGAAAGAGGAAATAGTGGATGTGATGAAAAAGGAGCCACACCATAATCTAAAGGTGTGCAGGGTGGGAGGGGGGCACTGAACTACTCCCTGGTAGGGACGTGAGCACATAAAAATTTCATCATCCTTTGAACACTTTTCTCTGTGGGACTCAAGTTCCAACCAAAGATGTTTCAATCACACGCTTTGCAATGCCTTCTCTAATGTCTTCATTTTTAACAATTGCCATAATACCAATATGTTATCTTAAGGGTCTTTTTTTTTTTTAATACCACATTTGGGCATGTGTTCAGAGGGAGTAACTGCTGCCCTGGTCCCCACCTATGTAATCTGAACCACCAAAGAAAAGGACAGGGAATATCTCTAACTGTAACGAAGACCTTCTGTTGTCGTTCAGTCGCCCAGTCACGTCTGACTCTTTGTGACCCCATGGACAGCAGCACCCCAGGCCTCCATGTCCCTCACCATCTCCTAGAGTTTAGCCAACTTCATATTCATTGCATTGGTGATGCCATCCAGCCGTCTCATTCTCTGATGCCCTCTTCTCCTTCTACCCTCAATCTTTCCCAGCATCAGGGCCTTTTCCATTGAGTCATCTGTTCATATCAGATGACCAAAATACTGGAGACCTAACCAAGAGCAAAAATCAATGATGGGAGGGCATTAGTTATGGAACCAGTGTTCAGGTACAGGGAAGTTTCATATGGCTGATATCATTGACTAGTGTGCCATTCTACTGAGTAATGAATATGGATTTTTCTTAACATGAGAGTTTTCCCAGCAAGTACCTCATTTTAACAATGAATTCTGAGAAGTACTGAACATGCAAAGCCTCTTCTCACTGAAACCTGAAACTCACCTCCATGAATTACCTGTCTCCTGTCTGGATCAGAGCTGATTTGAGCCAAATTGGAAATGGCCATGCAAACTGTCATCTAGGGTTCTTCCAGTGGAATTTCATATACATGGGTTGTTGCTCAGAACTACTTTTTTTTTCCTAAAGAGGTATGATACTCACATTCAGCCAGATAGTTCTACAAGACTGATTACTGGGATAACTCAGGTGTCACTCTATGGAATAAAGGGACAGAGCACAGAAAAGAACTGACCAAGGTCTGTTACACACAAAACATGATAGACGGTGAGTGTTATTAATAGATAAGAAAGTAGTCTTTAATGGAGTAAGAGCTAAGCCCCTGACATCAAACAGAAAAGTCTGAACTCTGGTGATTCCTCAGTCAAGGTGCTTACTGATTTTTGCCTCTGATTCCCCATGTGTGAAATGAAAATAAGAATACATCCCTCATAGGATACTGTGAAATAAATAACATAAAATAATGAAAGAATTATTATAATGAAAGAATTTAAAGTCTAATGTAATTATGACATCAAAAATAGGTAGTTTTGGTACAAGATCAGGGTTACAAGCCAGCTTTTCTGTGGTTTTCTTGGCTTTCCTCTCTTTACCACAGCTCCAAATATCACGTGCTCACCTAACTTCATTCAAAACAGGAATAAAAGGTGTTGGGGTTTCCCTTTATGCACATCTCTCTCTTTGTAAGAGAGGTACCTCAGATCCACTGTTCATAACTGGGTCATATGCCCATGTCTCATGTGCAAAGGATGCTGGCAAAGTCAACATCCAGCATTTTTTAGCTTCTTTAATGGTGCATGATTCTGCCATTAAGGAGGAAGTTTGGGGCAAAAAGTCTAGTGAGGAGGCAACAATTTCTGCCACAATATATGCAGCAACAAAAAACAGTTGTTGGCAAACAGGTATTGGCTTTAAGTAAAAAATAAAAAATATTAGGTCCTTTTGTTATAATTCTGTCAAACTCTACTCCACATGTGGTGAATTTTCACCATTGATGTTATGTAGCCCCCACTTACCATCAACAAGTTTCTAGCCTCCTTTTGGGGAAGCACCACTCTCTCCTAATTTTGAATGGTCTTGGAGGAAATCAGTGCTTCTCTTCTGCTACTGAAACACAGTGGACTAAATCTTTTCTCATACTTTCCTGGTACATCCAGAGGAACCACGTACCTTAGGTCGGAACAATTTACATTTTGGTCAAGGATGCTGCAATTCAAGCACAGGCAACGGCAATTAGGGATAACTAAAGAGGTGGGTGAAGCAGTAGGAACTGGCCCGCTCCAGCTGACCTTTCTCCTCCTGCTATGTGATGCTCATCAGTTCCCTGTATTATGTCAGCCTCTGGTAGAGGTTTCGCAGATCGTTTGTGGGCAGGGACACCTCTCCTCTGCTGCTGCTGCTAAGTCACTTCAGTCATGTCCGACTCTGTGTGACCCCATAGACGGCAGCCCACCAGGTTCCCCCGTCCCTGGGAGTCTCCAGGCAAGAACACTGGAGTGGGTTGCCATTTCCTTCTCCAACGCAGGAAAGTGAAAAGTGAAAGTGAAGTCGCTCAGTTGTATCTGACTCTTCGCAACCCCATGGACTGCAGCCCACCAGGCTCCTCCATCCATAGGATTCTCCAGGCAAGAGTACTGGAGTGGGGTGCCAGTGCCTCCTCCGACACCTCTCCTCAGGTACTGTGAATATCGGCTGGTAACAGTTTATGGTTGCTCTGTTCCCCGAAGAACTGCACTCCACAGACAGGAACGCCACCTCTGTCTGCTCACCCCTGGTCCAGGAGATTCCTGAAGACAGTGATTTCCTGGAACCAGATCATACTAGCTCCGAAGAGCTTAATGCGCACACCTGCCCCCGCAGCCCAGCTCTACCCAGGTGGCACAATGGTAAAGAACTCACCTGCCAATGCAAGAAGTGCAAGAGATGCAATCCCTGGGTTGGGAAGATCCCCTGGAGGAGAAAAAGGCAGCCCAATCCAGTATTCTTTCCTGGAAAATTCTATGGACAGAGGAGTCTGGTGGGCTACAGTCCGTGCAGCCACAAAGAGTCGGACACAACTGATTAACTGAGTGCGTGCACACACATACACAGACACACACACACAGAGTAACTTCACCTTGGTAGCTTGAAAGAGGTCATGGGGGCAGTATTTACACTATGGAAATTGGCAAATGCTGTAAATCTGGTTCCCCACCGCCCTAGAAGTCCCCTTTACCTGGACACTGCTGCCTAGAAGGCTATGCTCCAATCAGAGGTAGCTCTTTTTGCCCCTTTGCTTTTTGCCCATTTCTGTCCCCTCTAACCTTAAAAGAACTGAATTACAGGAATGAGGTCACTAGGCAATTTCACCTAACTTCTGACGTCTGCTCTCCTGAATGCACACCGTGTCTTGCCCAACCTGTTGCTTCTTCTCCTAGATAAAAAGAACTAAGAATGAAAAATTAAGTAATTAAAGAATGATTAGTTCTCTACTCCCAATACCCCTCTAAGGAAGCCTGCAGGCAGGTCATGTGGGCAATGTCAGTAGAAAGGAAAGGTACTTTAATCAGAAAAGCTGGCAATCTGGGGAGCTGATGGACTCACATCCAGAGATGAATTTATTGGCTTTTGAGTGGTGAGCAGCCACACTTGACTCTGGTAACAGAGAGAGTCCACCGCCACTGACCGACTGGTACAGGAACACAATAACCTGGCCCTCTGTCTTGAGGTGGAACAATTCTCTGATAATATTTAAGCATCGGAGCCCAGTGAAATCAGCCTGCTGCTAGGCTTCACCTGAACCCTCGCTTTTTGCTTAAATCCTTCTCCTGCCCTATCCCATTTCCCTTGCTAGCTTCCAACTTTCTCTGGAGAACATTCCCTCAGTAAGTCACTGGCACAAGAACCCTCCCACTCAGTCTCTGCTTCTCAGGACCCCAGCCTAAGCTCCCCCGAGTACACCCTTAGCTCTTGCTTACAAAGCCCAAGGCTAAAGATGTCTGTCAATTCTTAGCCCCACTGTCTTTCCAAGGAGTTTCTTTTTGCTTACAATAGCCAGCATAAAGTTAAGCCTCTAATTTGCTTGCAACCATCAAAATATTAGGAAGTAAGATATATAGAAAAGAACATAATAGCCACCTTTGTCTACTGCAAAATGGCTTAAGTTTTAGGATGCAATCTAGCCCAGAAAACTAAACTGGTGAAAAAAAAAAAGATCTTAAGTATTGAATTAACTGGCGCAATCTGAAGTGTTAAAGACCCTTCAAAAGTAAATCTACTCTTTTCCATCACAGTTACATTAAAATTATTCCAACAGCCACATGAAATACCCAGACCCATTAGAAGAAATTATTATGTAATAAAACACTATTATCCTCAGTCAGTTAAAACTGAAAGTTTTTATAGCCTAATATAACTCTAGAAATCTCCTGCATATGTCATCACTGCAGTAAGACCTTTGCAAGTGCCACTGCTTCAAGTCAACATTTTTTTTCTGTAGTGTCTCAACCCTCAAAAGTCAATTAAGCTTTGAAAACACCATGTCTTTAAATAATTAAATGCTTTCACATCTCACCCAATGAATAAAACAACCTTAATTAATAGAGAAATCATAGCCTTGTTCACACTCGTAGCTCAAATAAATATCTCCTAGGGTTCAACTGAAAATATGGAAATGGGAAGTCTGACCTGCCCTGCTGACTGCTATTCTTCAAAGATCTATAAAGTTTACGCCAGAAAGATAGCACAAGCAGTGATTCAGCTATGCATCTGACAGCCTATGCAGAAGCAGGATGTTTGAACTGCTCATAAATTAGGCACCCAAGGATGCAAAATACTGTCATGTACATATCCTCCTAGGCAGACTTTACACAACTTATTTTACAGTATAGGTAAATCCCTAGAAGTCCCTGTAAATTAGTTCAAAGAATCTAAATCAAGTCTCCCTCTAATTAAAGGAACCATGAGGTAAAAAGTTCTGAAAAATGCAAAATCCTTTTTTAAGAGGATTTTTAAATAACCACTATCCAACTTATTACACAGGGCATCTGATTAAAGTAAAATAAAGCCTAGAAGCAAGATGTAAAAACCAGTTGCTAAGAATCTGTTCTTCCCAGGAAACTATGGATTTTGGGTGACTGTGATGTGTCAATGCAGGCTCGTCAACTGTAACAGAGGTAGCACTCTGGTGGGGCTCTTGATAATGGGGAGACTGTGCATGTATGAGGGATGCCTTATGTGGGGAATCTCTGTACCTTCTTATTAACTGTGAACCTAAAACTTCTCTAGAAAAAATAAAGTTTATTTTTTTTAAAGAACCTATTCTTCATGGCACTTCTTATTTACATGGTATTCAGTTTGTCTGCCTTCCTCAGCAAAATATAAGCCAAGACATTGTCTCTTCACTGAAGGGTCCCAGGGCCTATAACTATGCCTAGTCCAAAAAAAAAAAAAAGTGTTCAATAAAGATTTTGTGCATGGAGGGAAAAAACAAGATAAACAAGGATCTATTTTTTACTAGTAAAACCCTATACTGATCTATTAACATAAACAGCAGAAACTAACGTAACAATGTAAAGCAACTGTAATAAAAATTTAAAAAACAACAAGAAAACCAATAGCAATGCATTTGCAAAGACATTAAAAATGCTAAAATTTTAAAAAAATCTCAATAATCAAAAATTATTCTGTAGAATAAGCAGGTGGCAGTATTTCCCAGCTTTTTTATCTCGAGAAATCAGAGGAACATAATCTAGTAGAGACAGTGAAGCACCAGTTGGACCCACTATGGAAAGTATATTCCTTTCCTTACTGGCTGGAATTGATTTGAGGCATTGCTTAGAGCAATTGACATGCTCCCAGCATGGCCAGATACAGTAGCCACCAGCCCCATATGACTATTGAGCCCTTGCAAAGTGGCCAATTTGAACTGAGATGAGAGATGTGCCATTACAGGTAAAATATACACCAAACTTCAAAGATTTGGGCAAAAAGGATTCAATAATTTTTATACTATATACATGTTGACATGATGATATCTTGCATATACCTTAAGTTCAGTTCAGTTCAGTTCAGTCGCTCAGTCGTGTCCGACTCTTTGCAACCCCATGAATCACAGCACACCAGGCCTCCCTGTCCATCACCAACTCCTGGAGTTCATTCAGACTCAAGTCCATTGAGTCAGTGATGCCATCCAGCCATCTCATCCTCTGTCATCCCCTTCTCCTCCTGCCCCCAAACCCTCCCAGCATCAGAGTCTTTTCCAATGAGTCAACTCTTCGCATAAGGTGGCCAAAGTAGGTATTAATATATCTTAAAAGCAACAGTATTAAGATCAATTTTCATATTCAGAGTAATTAAGATTATCTTCACCTATGTCTTTTTACTTCTTAACGTGGCTCCTTGAAAATGTTAAATGACATATGTAACTCACATGGGTGGCTCAGAATAAAGTTTTTGAACATTGCAGCATTAAACAATGTCCTAATTACAGAGTGAAGCTCCTTACTGCAAACACCTATCCTTTCTGCCTGGAGAGCTCCTATCATGCTACTGGAACTCACTGAGCCTTTTGTAAGACAAGGTGGTCTTGTCAGATATTTAATGACCCTGGAAGCTCCTTGAACCAGTGGCTGGAAGTGAGCTGAATAAGTTCACCAGTTGTCTTGACTTTCACTGGGGACAGTTCAGAGGTGCATGTTACCATGTTTCACAGAGTTCCCCAGCAGAGCTGAGCACCAGTCACCCACAAGGCCAACTCCCTTGATAACATTCCTCATTGAACTCTTTCCCTTCCCCATTTCACCTCCACTCACCCAAGTGTTTCCTGGATTTATTTTCCCAAGAAATTATGCTTGCATTAGAATCTTCTCTCAAGGTCTGCATCTGGCAGAACCCAAATGAAGACAACAGGGAAGACAAAATAAAACAGAACAAAACCTACCAGACACATTCCATAGCTGTCAAGGAGTTTTATTTCAACCCTTCATAAACTTAACAACCCCTTCAACCTAAAGTACAGTAAGATCCTTTGTGACCATCACAACCAGTGACACTGCTTTATCAAAGACAGGATAAAATTAAAACATGAGAATATGAATAGAAACCATATGTTCAATTGCACCAAATCTAAATGTAGGGTGTTTTTCCCTCTTGGATCTTTTATTAGATTGCACTCAACTTGGTGTTTTAGAAGATTTTCATAGCTCTGATCTCTTCTCTGATTCTACTTGGGAAATTGTGACTTTTTAAAGGAAATACTGGAGTTCAGAGATCCTGAGATAGAATGGAGGGTTTTGTCATCCTTAACATGGATCTGAATCCTTAGGCCATGTCCCTCGTAAAATGGCCTGATTTTGAGAACACTGTAAATTAATAAAAACAAACCTTCCACATTCTCTATCTTCCAAGAGCATCTTCATGCAGTCTGTTTTTAAGCTTTTATTTGAATTCCCTTCCTCTTCTCTCCAAATACCTTGGTAGTAATAAATAAGTCAGTTCCCCAGATAAAATATACCTCCTTTTTATTACCTTATAGGGCATAACACTCTTACCACAGTCTTTTAGGCTCTAAGCCCAATGGCGATAAGAATAATCAAACACTGAACTCAGGTACTAACCAGAGTAAATATGGATATTGGCTTGACTTGGTCTATAAATAACAGGATTATTTGAAGATGAGGAGTTTGCTTTCAAAGCTCTGGGAGGTTCTTGACAGTCTTACTAGGATACAGCCTCTTTTATACTATGAAAAGAGAGCAAATGCAGGCAATAGCTTTCTGGGACAAGGCTGGCCCCTCTGGCTCTGGGGGCAGCCTTAGGTGGGGAAAAAGGGTGTTGCTGAGTCATTTATCCAACAGCCTGAGGTGTGATGTCCTTCCTACCCCCATGCTTTGTGGTGAACTCATCATGCTATTAATGGAAGCATAGAATCCAGCATTTTATAGCTTGCCAACACTGGGGTCAACACAGCACTGAAAGGCAGAGGCTATTTTCTCATCTCCTGAAGACCACTAACTCTATCTTCCTCCCCACAAGCCAACCCTGGGCATCTGCAATTCCTGCCTCCTGTCCCTGTGCACCAAGGGCAAGGTCAATTCCTCTCCTCTGCAGTCTCAGGGAGTGCTGGAAAGGGAGCCTTGGAGCAGGGGTGTGCTGAGGCCAGCTGGCACAGGATAGTGACAGCCTGTGGTCCCAGCTCCACTCCAGTGACATCACCCTCTGCCAGTTGGAAATTGGCCCCTTGGTGAGAGTATGTATATCACAAAAATCAGCTTAAGTTACAATTCAGGGTCTTCCTGTCAGGAGAGTAGCTTGCTAAACATTTTCCAACACACCTCTGAATTCGGAGGAACTAAAAGAAACATAGTTTATCAAAATCAAATATGCTCTATCCACACAGAATGAAACCATGCCCTAATAAGGACAAGACATGCTTGGCGTCAGGTTCGCAGGCTTCCTTCTCTATGAAATGTTTTGTCTTTGCCTGGAGACCACATCTAAGGAAAAGAAAGGCAGCATTTTCCAACCAAGAAACAGGTCCCAGTACTCACAGAATTTGGTCTAGGCCTGCTTTCCAAAGGGGCCAAACCCTTTGTGACTCCAGTCACAATACAGTCCCTTGAGGAGCTACACACATGTCATCTTTGTTGAGAGCCTAAGAACTCTTAAGGAGAAAGCAGGCAAGCACCCATTGTAGGAAAAAATTCAAATGGGGAAGATTTCACTTAATATTGCATCCTACAGTCTAACAGGGAAATCCAGGGGGCTGGGGGTGGGGATCTAAAGAGTGTGGGAGTTACACAAGATGCTGCAGAATCTAGCTCTGCTGCTTTATTTTACTGTCGTTTCACTGCTAAACATCTGATAACACTGTGTTTCAAGGAAATTGCTCTGTAGCACATTTAGGTTTGTAGGAACTGATTTCTAATCACGGCTTTCAGATAAATATTCAGCCATTTGCATTTCAGGAAACAACTTCTACTCCTGGGTGAATAGATTATCATGCTTATCTTTGGAGAATCAGGCAGCTATGAGGTTGACTGTTGCCTCACACCTAATCTAAGGTTGCTAGACTTCACAGAATTACTGGGAGAGCTAGTTAAAAACACATTCCCTAGCCCTACCCCTTGGGATTCTGAATCAGTAAGTGAGGCCCATGAATTAGCATCTCTAACAACCTCCCAGGACTTCCCTCATAGCTCAGTAGGTAAAGAATCTACCTGCAATGCTGGAGACCCGAGTTCCATCCCTGGTTCAGGAAGATCCCCTGGAGAAGGAGATGGCAACCCACTCCAGTATTCTTGCCTGGAGAATCCCATGGACAGAGGAGCCTGGCGGGCTACAGTCTCTGGGGTTGCAAGAGTCGGACACGACAGCGACTAAACCGCCACCGCCACAACCTCCCAGGTGATGGTGATGCAACTGGAACATGGACCTCACCTTGAGAAAACCTGCTGTAACCCACTACCCTTTAAACAAGGCTAGATGATGTTCGTGGCACAAAGTCCAGAAAAGAGCTGCTCCTGGTCCCATTAAAGGGTCTTCTGTTAAGTCTCTAGGTAGTGCTGTTACAATGTTTACCCAAACACAGTTGGGACTGACTCCCTGGAGGCAAGAAGACTAGTTTCCTGGTGATAGAATGCGGGGTCACAGACACAATGACCTTTTTTTAAAAATTAATTTTTATTGCAGTATAGTTGCTTTACAATGCTCAGCTAGTTTCTGCTATACAGCAAAATGAATCAGCCATATACATACATATATCCCCTCCCTTTTGGACTTCCTTTCCATTCAGCTAACAACGACAACAACAACAACAACAAAAATAGATGTATTTTTATAAAAATTATTTTTTTCATTATAGTCTTTTTCCCCCCAAACATAAACCTTTTTATTTTGTATTGGGGTATAGCCAATTAACAATGTTGTGATAGTTTCAGGTGAAAAGTGAAGGGACTCAACCAGACATGTGTTCATCTCCATGGGGGTTACAGAGTCGGACATGCCTGAGCAGCTGAAAAACCACCACAAAATTCTCTCCCAAAGTCCCCTTCCATCCTGGCTGCCACATAACATTGAACAGACTTCCATGTGCTTTGCAATAGGTCCTTGTTGGTTATCCATTTTAAATATAGCAGTGTGTACATGACCTTCCCAAAGTCCCTAACTATCCCTTCTCCTTGGCAAGCAAGTTCATTTTCTGAGTCTCTTTCTGTTTTGTAAGTTCATTTGTATTGTTTCTTTTTTAGATACCACATATAAGGGATGTCATATTACATTTCTCCTTCTCTGTTGACTTTCTTCACTCAGTATGACACTAAATCCATCCACGTTGCTGCAAATGGCATTATTTCATGCTTTTCAATGGCTGAGTAATACTTCTTTAGGATACCAGGAGACTCTCTTAAGTTCTATATCCAAGTTTACATTCAGATCATAATATATAATAACTATTTCATTCTCTAAAAGTGCAGGCGGCTGCAACAGGTGTGCTAAGCGTGGCCGAGAGGAGGCACCCTGCGTCCGAGGTCAGGGGCAGAAGCCGGGAGGACCCCATGCCCGAAGGGCGGCGGCCAAGAGGAGTTACCTGACGTCCGAGGTCAGAGGGGGCGGCTGAAAGGAGATACCCAGCGTCTGAGGTCAGGGGCAGCAACGAGAGGAGTAACCCAACGTCCAAAGTCAGGGCCGGTGGCCGGGAGGAGATACCCCACGCCCCAAGCACAAGGCCAGAGGCGGCGGGCGGGAGGAGCTACCCCATGCCCCTAAGCCCGAGGCCAGGGGTGGCGGGTGGGAGGAGCTACCCCACGCCCCCACGCCTGAGGCCAAGGGTAGCGGCCCAGAGGAGCAACCCCACGCCCGAGGCCAGGGCTGGTGGCCGGGAGGACGGACCCCACGTCCAAGGAGCCGTGGCTGCGAGGGCGCACGAGGGCCTAGAGGAGCTATCCCATGTTGAAGGTCAGGAAGGGCGGCGGTGAGGAGATATCCGTCGTCCAAGGTAAGGAGCAATGGCTGCGCTTTGCTGGAGCACCCGTGAAGAGATACCCCACGCCCAAGGTAGGAGAAACCCAAGTAAGACGGTAGGTGTTGCAAGAGGGCATCAGAGGGCAAACACACTGAAACCATACTCACAGAAAACTAGTCAATCTAATCACACTAGGACCACAGACTTGTCTAACTCAATGAAACCAAGCCATGCCCGTGGGGCAACCCAAGATGGCCAGGTCATGATGGAGAGATCTGACAGAATGTGGTCCACTGGAGAAGGGAA
>NW_011494602.1:2880242-2881444 GCF_000754665.1 Bison bison bison | reverse complement strand
CTTGAAAAGGGACAGAAATGGTATGGACCTAACAGAAGCAGAAGATATTAAGAAGAGGTGGCAAGAATACACAGAAGAACTGTACAAAAGAGATCTTCACGACCCAGAAAATCACGATGGTGTGATCACTGACCTAGAGCCAGACATCCTGGAATGTGAAGTCAAGTGGGCCTTAGAAAGCATCACTATGGAGGGGAGGCGCCAAGATGGCGGAGGAGTAGGACGGGGAAAACACTTTCTCCCCCACAAATTCATCAAAAGAGCATTTAAACGTCGAGTAAATTCCACAAAACAACTTCTGAATGCCGGCAGAGGACATCAGGCACCCAGAAAAGCAGCCCAACTCTTCGAAAGGAGGTAGGAAAAAATATTAAAGACAATAAAAGAGACAAAAGAGGGAGGGACGGAGTTCCGTCCTGGGAAGGGAGTCTTAAAAAGAGAGAAGTTTCCAAACACCAGGAAACCTTCTCACTGCCGAATCCGTGCCGAGTTTTGGAAGCACAGAGGGCAACATAACAGGGAGAAAAATTAAATAAACAATTAAAACTCGCAGATTGCGAGCCCTACGGTAACTCCACCAGCGGAGAAGCAGCGCAGACGCCTGCATCCGCCATTAACAAGCGGGGGCTGGGCAGGGAGGCGCGGCGCGGGCTGCATCGCTGAGAGTAAGAATCTGGCCTGAATACCCTGAGCACTATCTGAGCAAAATAATTTGGGCTAGCAAATCAGACTGTGGGAAATCTACCAGGCGAAAAGCCAGCCCCAACCTAAGACACCGCCAGGCCGGCGCATGGAACAAAGAACTGAACAGAGATAGCCGGCTGCAGACCTTCCCCCTCTGGTGACAGGCAGCCAGAGCCGGAAGGGGGCAATCGCAGCCCCAGAGAGACATTATCTATAAAACTGGCTTCTTTGCTAACTAAAACTTACTGGGGTTCTGGACAGTCAACATCTGCCTGAGAAGGTGCGCCGGTTTTACACCCAGATAACCGAGTGGCGGGGAGGCGATAAGTCGCAGCATTGGCGCTCGCCAAACACCTCATCACCTGAGCTGCTCGGACCTGGGAAGAGCACAAAACGCAGGCCCAACTGAGTCTGCGCCTCTGAGGACTACCTGAGTGCCTGAACCTGAGTGGCTTGGACCTGGGAGGTGCATGCAACCCAGGGCCAGCCTCGGATTGTTCCCGGCGGAACAACCTAGA
>NW_011494602.1:2879702-2880142 GCF_000754665.1 Bison bison bison | reverse complement strand
GCGCCGTGAGCAGGGGCAGACCCAGTGTGGCTGAGGCACTGCGAGCGCACGCCAGTGTCATTTGTTTGCAGCATCCCTCCCTCCCTCCCCACAGCGCGACTGAACAAAGTGAAGAAATACAGCGCCACCCACCAGAACACCGACACAAGCTTCCCTAACCAGGAAACCTTGACAAGTCACCTGTACAAATCCACACACAGCGAGGAAACGCCACAATAAAGAGAAATCCACAAACTGCCAGAATACAGAAAGGACTCCCAAACTCAGCAATTTAAACAAGATGAAGAGACAGAGGAATACCCAGCAGATAAAGGAACGGGATAAATGCCCACCAAACCAAACAAAAGAGGAAGAGATAGGGAATCTACCTGATAAAGAATTCCGAATAATGATAGTGAAATTGATCCAAAATCTTGAAATTAAAATGGAATCACAGATAA
>NW_011494602.1:2878804-2879602 GCF_000754665.1 Bison bison bison | reverse complement strand
AAAAGGCAAAATGATAGGATACTGAAAGAGAAACTCCCCAGGTCAGTAGGTGCCCAATATGCTACTGGAGATCAGTGGAGAAATAACTCCAGAAAGAATGAAGGGATGGAGCGAAAGCAAAAAGAATACCCAGCTGTGGATGTGACTGGTGAGAGAAGCAAGGTCCGATGCTGTAAAGAGCAATATTGCATAGGAACCTGGAATGTCAGGTCCATGAATCAAGGCAAATTGGAAGTGGTCAAACAAGAGATGGCAAGAGTGAATATCGACATTCCAGGAATCAGCAAACTGAAATGGTCTGGAATGGGTGAATTTAACTCAGATGACCATTGCATCTACTACTGCGGGCAGGAATCCCTCAGAAGAACTAGAGTAGCCATCATGGTCAACAAAAGAGTCCGAAACGCAGTACTTGGATGCAATCTCAAAAATGACAGAATGATCTCTGTTCGTTTCCAAGGCAAACCATTCAATATCACAGTAATCCAAGTCTATGCCCCAACTAGTAATGCTGAAGAAGCTGAAGTTGAATGGTTCTATGAAGACCTACAAGACCTTTTAAAACTAACACCCAAAAAAGATGTCCTTTTCATTATAGGGGACTGGAATGCAAAAGTAGGAAGTCAAGAAACACCTGGAGTAACAGGCAAATTTGGCCTTGGAATACAGAATGAAGCCTGGCAAAGACGAATAGAGTTTTGCCAAGAAAATGCACTGGTCATAACAAATACCCTCTTCCAATAACACAAGAGAAGACTCTATACATGGACATCACCAGATGGTCAACACCAAAATCAG
>NW_011494602.1:2877819-2878017 GCF_000754665.1 Bison bison bison | reverse complement strand
ACCCCCCCCCCCCAAAAAAAGACTGCTCACTATGGCAATTATTGAAGCTGACTTAGGGTGACATAGAGGCTTATTTCCCTTTACCCTTTTGAGTTCTTAGCTGAGGATCTCTGTAAGAAATGACAGAATAGCAGGACAAAATCAAACAGAAGTTTATTAACATAAAAAAAAAAAAGAAACCGAGAGAAACTCAAAATG
>NW_011494602.1:2860342-2876860 GCF_000754665.1 Bison bison bison | reverse complement strand
ACAGTTTGTATGCAGGTCAGGAAGCAACAGTTAGAATCGGACATGGAACAACAGACTGGCTCCAAATAGGAAAAGGAGTTCGTCAAGGCTGTATATTGTCACCCTGTTTATTTAACTTATATGCAGAATACATCATGAGAAATGCTGGTCTGGATGAAACACAAGCTGGAATCAAGATTGCGGGGAGAAATATCAATAACCTCAGATATGCAGATGACGCCACCCTTATGGCAGAAAGTGAAGAGGAACTAAAAAGCCTCTTGATGAAAGTGAAAGTGGAGAGTGAAAAAGTTGGCTTAAAGCTCAACATTCAGAAAACAAGGTCATGGCACTCAGTCCCATCACTTAATGGGAAATAGATGTGGAAACAGTGTCAGACTTCATTTTTCTGGGCTCCAAAATCACTACAGATGGTGACTGCAGCCATGAAATTAAAAGATGCTTATTCCTTGGAAGGAAAGTTATGACCAACCTAGATAGCATATTCAAAAGCAGAGACATTACTTTGCCAACAAAGTTCATCTAGTCAAGGCTTGGTTTTCCTGTGGTCATGTATGGATGTGAGAGTTGGAGTGTGAAGAAGGCTGAGCACCAAAAAATTGATGCTTTTGACCTGTGGTGTTGGACAAGACTCTTGAGAGTCCCTTTGACTGCAAGGAGATCCAACCAGTCCATTCTGAAGGAGATCAGCCCTGGGATTTCTTTGGAAGCAATGATGCTAAAGCTGAAACTCCAGTACTTTGTCCACCTCATGTGAAAAGTTGACTCATTGGAAAAGACTCTGATGCTGGGAGGGACTGGGGGCTAGAGGAGAGGGGATGACAGAGGATGAGATGGCTGGATGGCATCACTGACTCGATGGATGTAAGAGTTGGTGATGGACAGGGAAGCCTGGCGTGCTGTGATTCATGGGGTCACAAAGAGTCTGACACGACTGAGCGACTGATCTGACCTGATCTCTGATTTCATTCTCTGTTCAACATCTGCCTATGAACCATCTTGTTGCTCTTCAGTAGCTAAGTTATGTCCAAGTCTTTGCAACCCTGTGGACTGCAGCACTCCAGGCTTCTCTGTCCTACCCTATCTCCTAGAGTTTGCTCAAATTCATATCCACTGAGTCGGTGATGCTATCTAATGATCTCAACTTCCACCATCCCTTTTTGCCTTCTTTTGCCTTCAATCTTTCCCAGCATCAGTGTCTTTTCCAATGAGTCAGTTCTTCACATCAGGTGACCAAAATATTGAGTTTCAGCTTCAGCATCAGTCCTTCCAGTGAATATTCAGAGTTGATTTCTTTTAGGAATGATGAACCATTTACCCAAGTAATAACTTTTAGGTAAGTATACAGCTTTATAAAATGATAAGTTGCTACCTTACTGGAAAGGGTCCCTTTGTCCTTATTTTGCCTGCAGGACTTATACTGAAGGGTATTTAAATATCTGTAATTAAGCCAGTGTAGTTGCCCTTTCCATGTGGTTTTATGGACTATCTGTGGCAGCCAGAGTGTTCCATGTATATGAGGCATATTTACCACAAATAATGATTTTTTTTTTTGTATTTCAAAAAGTAGAATGCTTTTTCCAGAAAAAGAGAAAAGAAATAGAGAAAAAAACGGAAGCTTTTTTGGAAAAGCTTATTCTAGACTTTTAGGGAAATGACAACATAATGAAAACACCCTAAAACATTATCATTTATTTATCCACACTATACACCAGAAGTTCCAGTATTGAGGGTTGAACGATTAGTTTGATCGACAAACCATTCCGTGAACAACCAAAAACATGGCCCTTGTTTTCGATCCTGAGCAAAACTATCCCACACAGATCTGCTGTTCTCCCATTCAAATTAAGACTCATAAAAGGCATGCAAAGTGTCAATACTGCTTCTAAAATCCATCAAACTATTCTGATGGAATGGCCAGAAAGTGTTCCAGAATTCAAGTTTCTGATGGTTTAGAGAAAACGCATATTTATCTGAGTTCAGCTTCTTTCTGAAGTTCATCATCTGTATCAACTGATCTGGCATGGATACTCTTCCCACAAAATTACAGGGCTTGTTCTAAAGAGACAGCTCATTCATTTAGCACTGCAGATTACGTTCGGTAGTTTTCCTTACTGCTGTAAGCATATCACTAGTGTCACTGAAGAGTTAGACAAAGACTTTCCTCACAGTTTTGGGTAATAACACTGTTCTAATATTTTGGGTAATAACACTGTAATAGGCTGTTCTAAACTAACAGAAATGATAAAGAGGGAAGTTAGCTTTACTCTTCCTGATGCCACTGCTTATCACTGGAAAAACAGCATCATCTGCCAGGCATGATGCCATATTAATCCAAACACACACAAGGTCTTCTCCAGTTCTGTGCAGCTCTTTCCCTTGTTCCAGGTATCTCCCCAGGGTAGGGTGGTGATTACTAAGAACCCTTCCTGAACCTCAATTCCTGCCTGATTACTAGACAAATATAGATTAAACAGTACAGTGACGTTGGTCCCCAAAAGACTTACATTTTGCCAAAATTTAACAGAATAAATGGAGTTGTAAAACTACAGAGAAATGGGATGAATGGTATTATCCCAGCTTTTAAATTCTGAAACATTTCAAAACCATAGAAAGGTTGCCAGAGTAGAAGATTCATGTCCATAAAATCTTCACATGCCTTTGAAGCTTAACGTTTTGCCACATTTGCTTTCTCTGACTCTTTCTGTCTTCTTTTCTCTCTTTTTTACCTGGCCACATAGCACTGCATGTGGATCTTAGTTCCCTGCCCAGGATCGAACTCATACCCTTGGCAGTGGAAGCACAGAATCCTAACTACTGATCCATGAAGGAATTCCCATCTCTGCCTCTTTTTGTGTGTATTCTCTGTGTACACATAATTATACACACACATACTTTCATGCACATACACATTTAAACATATGTACTTATGTGCATATATACATATAAACATATGCATATATATTTTGGGAAACATTTGAAAGTTACTTGTAGATATGACACTTCACTCACAAGTATTCAGCAGATTTTTCATTAAGTCCGTCTAGTCAAAGCTACGGTTTTTCTGGTGGTCAGGTATGGATGTGAGAGCCAAAGTCAGTCTCCCACATGACCATAATATACTGACTGCATTTAAGAAACAACATTAATACAACATTATCTAATATATAGTTTATTGTCAAAGTCTCCAAATTCTCCCAATAATATCCTTTACAGTAAGCTTCATTTTCCCAGGATCCAATCCAGTACTACAGACTACATTTAGTCATCAGAAGTTGAGATTTCTTTAATCTGGGGCAACATATTGTCTTTCTTGACATTGATATTTTAAGAGTAAAATAGACATTTTCCCAAAGAAGATAAACAGTTGATTAAGAAGCATTACAAAAAGAAGCTCAACATTGCTGATTATTAGAAAAATGCAAATTAAATCTACAAAGAGGTATCATCTTACACCAGTCGGAATGGCCATCATCAAAAGTTTACAAACAATAAGTGCTGGAGAAGGTGTGGAGAAAAGGAAACCTTCCTACACTGTTGCTAGGAATGTAGATTGGTGCAGACTCTATGGAAAATCGTATGGCGCTTCCTTACTAAAAACAGAACTACCATATAATCTAGGAAACACACTGTCGGGCATATACCTAGAAAAGGTCACAATTTAAAAAGATACATGCACCCCAATGTTCACTGAAGCACTAGTGACAATAGCCAAGAGATGGAAGCAACCTAAATGTCCATCAACAGAAGAATGGATAAAGAAGTTGTGGTACATATATACAATGGAATATTGTTCACCCATAAAAAATAATGAAACAATGCCCTTTGCAGTAACACAAATAGACTTAGGGATTATCATACTAAGTGAAGGAAGTCAGAGAAAGACAAATATCATATGACATCACTTATCATCTTTATTTATTTTCTTGGGCTCCAAAATTACTGCAGATGGTGACTGTAGCTATGAAATTAAAAGACTCTTGCTCCTTGGAAGAAAAAGCTATGACAAACATAGACAGCATGTTAAAAAGCAGAGAAATTACTTTGCCAACAAAAGTTCATCTAGTCAAAGCTATGGTTTTTCTGGTAGTCAGGTATGGATGTGAGAGTTCGACCATAAAGAAAGCTGAGTGCTGAAGAACTGATGCTTTTGAACTCTGGTGTTGGAGAGTCCCTTGGACTGCAAAGAGATCAAACCAGCCAATCATAAAGGAAATCAGTCCTTGAATATTCATTGGAAGGACTGATGCTGAAGCTGAAGCTGCAATACTTTGGCCACCTGACGCAAAGAAATGACTCACTGGAAAAGACCCTGATGGTGGGCAAGATCGAAGGCAGGGGGAGAAGAAGACAAAGGAGGATGATGTGGTTGGATGGCATCATCAACTCGATGGACATGAGTTTGAGTAAGCTCCAGGAGCTGGTGATGTACAGGGAAGCCTGGTGTGCTGCAGTCCATGGGGTTGCAAAGAGTCGGACATGACTGAGTGACTGAGCTGATCACTTATCTGTGGAATCTAAGAAGATGATACAATGAACTTATAACATATATGGGGAAAGAATCTGAAAAAGAATAGATATAAATATATGTATAACTGGATCACTTTGCTGTATGTCTAAAACTAATGCAACATTGTAAATCAACTATAACCCAATATAAAATAAAAATTAAATTAAAAATGTGCTGTACAGTCAAGATTTTTCAAAGATAGTCTTCAGTTTGGTTTTTCTAATTTTTTCCCTCATGATTGGTGGTGGTGGTGCTCAGTCACTTCTGACTCTTTGAGACCCCATGGACTGTAGCCCATCAGGCTCCTCTGTCCAGGAGATTCTCCAGGCAAGAATACTGGAGTGGGTTGCCATTTCCTACTCCAGGGGATCTTCCTGACCCAGGGATTGAACTTGCATCTCTTGTGTCTCCTGCATTGGCAGGTGGATTCTTTACCACTGCGCCACCTGGGAAATAATGCCTAGATATCCTTTCCTAATGCATCTTCAGAGGCACTGTGGTTTCAGTCTGTCTCATTATTGGCAATAATAAATTTGATCAGTTGGAAAAGGCAACTTCTGCCAAATCTCTCCATTTTTATGGTATCTTCTCCCCTTTGTGACACTTTGAAGACTATGTGAATAGTCCCCTGCTCAAAGACTTTTAATCTGGTGGATAGCATCCACTGCTGACTCTTGCCTAAATCAATTATCATTGTGGTGTTTGCAAAATAAGCATTATACATACTGGAGATAGAGTCCAACACAAAAACCCATTAACTCATATAGAGAAAATAGTCTTCATTGGGATTAATCCTGTTACAGTTTAATAGTTTCCCCTTTAGTTTCTGAGAAAATACCATACTGCTGGATAATTCTTTGAGTACAACCGTCAGTTTTTTTCTAGGATAATTCAGATATATGAAAGGATGAAAATGCACAGACATGAATTCAAATAAGCCCTCTAAAAATGACAAATGTCTTGAATGGTCTCTGTGGCTGTGACATTTACATACATCAAATATCCACATGCTTCCCCACATTCACCAGTTGCCCTTGCAGTGGGGAGGGACCAAGTAATTAGTTCTGACCAATGACCCATTAGCGGAAGTGATAAGTCACTTCTGGACTGAAGTTCCTACAAGGCCATGTCTCTTTCTTTCTTTGCTTCAGCAGTGACCATGGAGACTGAGTGTTGAAATGAGGAGTCAGAACACAGAAGCAGCCCAGGCTGCTAAATCACTACATTGGAAACAGTTGCCCCAAAGAGTTATTTGACCTACAGTGGACTTGGCATGCGTGGGAAATAAACCCCTATGTGCTGAGCTGCTGTAATTTGGGTTTGTTTATTATCACAACATAATCAAGCATATTCTATTGTCTCTAAAAGCCAATTTTTATCAATAATTAGAATTTAACAAGAACCACATTTGGATTAGAATGGTGATATATTAATTTATCCATGGTGGTAATGCAACTGATGCAAAAACAATAGTCATCTACAGGACAACCTTCTCTGCCCTTTCCCTGCCTCCTTTTTCTCTGACAGCCAAACTTCAATATAAAGATTGATGATGAAAGCTCGTGGTATCCTGGAGCTGTTTTAGGAGAACTGCTTTGCAAGCTGGTGGGTGCAACAATGGTACCTTGACATTGCCCATGGAGGGAGTATTTACACCAAAGAAACTGGCAAATGCTACACACTGGCACCACTTCCCTCATCCTCCCACACAGAGCTGCTTGTTGAACATTTAAACAGCACATTGGTGGCTATTTTCCTTTCCAGGTTCTGCTACAAATAGGAGATGGGCATATGACCCAGTATTCACCAGTAAGAGTTGCAAGGAAGCTGGATACAGAACATCGAGGAAGACTTCTCTCCCTATTAAAAATAAAACTATATATATATACACATCAAAAAAGCACATATATGATCACTAAAAGAAAGATATGTACTAGAATGTTTATTGTAACATCTTCACTGTAACCCAAAACTAGTTACTATTCAAATGCTCATCAACAGTAAAATGGACAATGAAATACTGTAAAGCAATGATAATAATTTGCAGCTACACACAAAAAATGGCTGAGATTGTTTCAAATATAATGAGTAAAAGAAGCCAACACAGGACATATTAGATGAGATTCCATTTAGATGAAAGTTCAAAACAGGCAAAATTAATCTATGGTGTTGGACATTAAAAATTATACAACTAGTTACACGTGAAGAAGCTAGTTATGGAAAATAAAAATATGAGAGACTTCTTGAGTCTAACTATATTCTATTTCTGATCTGGGTGATGATCTCAAATGCATCAGTTTGTGAGAATATATCAAGTAAATGCATACTTAAAACTTGTACGCTTTTCTGTATGTATGTGCTTAGTCGCTCAGTTGTGTTTGAATCTTTGTGAACCCATGGACTGTAGCCCATTGGGCTCCTCTATCCATGGGGATTCTCCAGGCAAGAATACTTGTTGCCATGGAGTAAGTTGCCATGCCCTCCTCCAGGGGATCTTCCCAACCTAGGGATTGAACCCAGGTCTCCCACGTTGCAGGCGGATTCTTTACCATCTGAGTCACCAGGGAAGCCTAAGAATACTGGGGTGGGTAGCTTGTCCCTTCTCCAGGGAATCTGCCCGACCCAGGAATCAAACTGGGGTCTCCTGCATTGCAGGCAGATTCTTTACCAGCTGAGCTACCAGGGAAACCCTTCTGTATGTATAGTATACTTCCATAAAATGCTTTTTAAAATAAAGAAAGATGAAAAGATAATAAAGAAAGATGAAAAAAAAAGAGAAGAGGTTGACTTTGCTTCTCCTTCCCACACTGACACGTCTGTGTGAGACATGGATGCCTAGACCCATGGCAGCCCTCTCAACCAACACACTGAGGGGAGCAGAGCTGGATTCCTGAGGACAAGGCTGATCCATGGCACCAATCTTGGAAGTCCCTCTAGATCTTTGGCTTGGGAAATAATAAATATCATTTTGGGGACTTCCTTGGTGGCTCAGTGGTTAAGAATCCACCTGCCAATGCAGAGGACACAGGTTTGATCTCTGGTCTGGGAGGATCCCATATGCCACGGGGCAACTAAGCCTGTGTACCACACGATTACGGAGCCTCTGCTCTAGAGCCTGGGGGCCACAACTACAGAGCACATGTGCTGCAACTGCTGAAGCCTGAGAACGTAGAACCCATGCTCTGCAATAAGAGAAGCCTCCACAATGCAAAGCCTGAACACGGCAACAAAGAGTAGTCCCTGCTCTCCACAACTAGAGAAAGTCCACACACAGCAACAGAGACCCAGCACAGTAAAAAATAATGCATTTTAAAAATTATATTTTTCTTTGGCCCAAAGTAGTCATGTCATCAAAATTATTTATTCTGAGGACTTCCCTGGTAGTCCCATGGCTGAGACTCCATGCTCCCAGTGTAGGGGGCCTGGGTTTGGTCCCTGGTCAGGGAACTATATCCCATATGCCACAACTAGGAGTTCACATCCTACAGCAAAGAAAGATCAAAGATGCCGCATGCTGCAGCTAAGACCTGGCCTAGCCAAATACAAATTTCTTTTCTTTTTTTAAATTATTATGATTTTGTATGGAGACAGCCTTTGGTATTAAATGAAGGAAAAATTTGCATGTCAGCATTGCAAAGCAGAATGATTAACCTATGCAGTAGTTTTCAATACTGCATCAGATAATTGACATGGTTATTTTAGTCTGTTGGAACTTCTATAACAGAATACCACATACTGGGTGGCTTACCAACAACAGAGATTTGTTGCTCACAGTTCTGGAGGTTACCCAAGATCAAGGTGCCATCCTGAGTGACGTTGTTGTGAGAACCCTCTTCTGGTTCAGAAGCCAGTGTCTCGCAGTGGAGAAGAGGTTAGGGATCTCTCTTGAGGCTCCCTTATAAAACCATTAATTCTGTTCAGGAGGGCTCCACCTTTAAGATAAAAGGCCCCACCACTTCCCAAAGACTCCACCTCCTAATAGCATCATCTTATGGGCTTAGGATTTCAACATGTGAAGTTTGCAGGGATACAGACATTCAGACCATAGCAAAGGTTATCCTGGTAATTCTATTTATCAAATTAGGTTCCCCAAGGACTTACCTTCCTGCTCAAATGTCACCTCTTCAATAACAAAAGAATATCTATGTACCTTTATTATGTATATATGAAAATGACTTCTAATCATTCTGTAATAACATTTCCTCACTCCTGTCACCTATTTCCTCCCTATTACCCTCCTTCATTGTCATAAGCATACCTATATTTCTGGAATTGTCTTATTTGTCTCTATGTTTCTCTTCTAGGACATGAGCTCTACATTGAAATGAAGGGTAGAGGAGCAGAGAGGCCTTTCCCACCTTGTTTAGTGTGGCCTCTCTAGTGCCTAAAATTGAACCTGGCAGAGTGTGGACAATCAATCCATGTTTGGGATTTTTACTATGTATTTAGTTATCTCTGGCTGTGCTAGGTCTTCATTACTGCACATCTACTCTCCATTGTGGTGTACAGGTTTCTTCTCATTGCAGTACCTTCTCTTGTTGAGAAACATGGGCTCTAGGTCATGCTGGCTCAGTAACCAGGGCATGTGGGCTTAGAGCTCAGGCTCAGTGGCTGTGGCACACAGGCTCAATCATTCTGCAGCATGCTGGGATCCTCCTGGACCAAGGACTGATCCTGGGGCCCCTGCATTGCAAGGCGAACTCCCAACCATTGGACCACAAGGGAAGCCCAATAGATTTTTAAAAAATAAATGAATAAAGAAGGAACACACATCACCAGGTAATTCATTAAGTCCCCCTATGTACAAACGAGTTCCATTCCAAGAGTACATTCATTAGGTACAATCTGTTCATAAGCACAACAAAGTTACCCTGGGTACCCAACTAACACAATCGGCTATATAGGACTATACTGTGATAGGTTTACAATACTTTCCAAACAAATACTATATAAAAAAATAAAGAAAACATTTTTAATCTTACAGTACCAGCTGCATCACCCTGCCTTTCCACTTGCTTCTGGACATCCTAGGATTGAAATTAAGATCCTATGCTACTGTACTGTATGCAGCATTGTAAAGTACACAAAGCCCAACCACCTGTAGAGGATGCACACATGTGACAATGTATGCCAGACATGTGAACTAACTAACATGTGAACTAACATGCGAACATAAAGTTCACAACTCAGAGGTTCATAAAGGAAACTGTTCATATAGGAAACTTACCGTTTTTAAGCTTTCCACTGAGTACCTATTGACTCATCTAGGGCTTCCCTGTTCTCCTTCATGTGCAACAGTCATGCCATGGTTTCCCTCTTCCTGCCAGATGCGGGTACCCGGCAGGTCCGGTTGCACCGGAAGGTCTTCCTGTCCTACTTGCACAGGGATTCACGTCAGTCTGTCACCTAGTTGTATTCTAAACATAGTCTGTGGGTTTTCAGTCTTTTTACCTCACTGTCTTCTTTTTATAAGAAGATTTTAAAAATATGATAAATGATACCTTACCAAACTGCTAACACCTTTCTAGAAATCCTTCTGTAATTTATCAACGTTTTTGAAAATAACCCAACAACAAGCCTACCTTACAACACAGCAAGAAAACAGACCTACAACTCATTAGGCCTGAACTTCTGACTAGTAAGAAGCACAGCAGAGTGAATATAGCACAATTAACATTTCTTAGATAAGTGAAAATTTAGGCACCCAGGGCATGACTGACCCATGGCAGAGACGAATGGGCACTGAAGCAGGAGAGACTTCTAAGTGTGTGGAAATGAAGCTTTCTCTCATCATCGGGAGAGTGAATATTTTCCACAAAGTCTGCTCGTGGCATAAAACATGCCATCAAAATACAAGGCAGAGGTTGTGTGACGTCCCTGCCAGGCTGCATAAGCATGCAGGTGCCCCTGTGACAGGCGCTACCCCTCAGCCATCGGGACTAAAAATACTTCTTTGCTGTCACCACTACAGAGTAAAGACTTTGACATAATTTACCAGATTTGACTAGTTTCCCCCCGCCTTTTTTTTTTTTTTTTTACTTTCAATGAGGCTCTGAACTCTTCCCCTCAAAATTGAATCTGACAATTGCAAACCAAGGAGATTTAAAAGAACAAACAGGCTCCAAGTTTTCCTTCAAGCCTGGTTAGATAGACTTCATGTGCTTTGAGCTTAGCCATGGGCCAGAGAGAGCACATCCAAGCGCTTCCTGAAAGGTGATGGAATGGGATGGCTTCATCTTTTCTCTAAATATTTGGCTGTGTTTCCTCTTCTTTTCATCTATTTTAAACTCCCAAGCAGCCACTCCCCATGTGATGTGATCTGTGGAACTGAGATGAAATAGTTCAAGAGGAAACATCTCTTTAAAAACTAAATATGGTACAAAGAAGCCAGAAGTAACTGGTGGAGATGGTGGAATGATGTGACCTAAAGAAATGTGTGAATCAGTATATTGAGTTTTGCTTTAAACTGGAGGAGAAATTGGGGTGACAGCTAGAAGGACCCAAGTCAAGAGAATTCCATTTTTAAAGGGAAAAAAAAATAAGAGCACATGGATATGATACAGAAAAGCAAATTCAGGACAGAGGGAGGACTTGCCAGAGCAAGCAAGAAAGGCCAATGCTCCATTTCAGAAGGTGGGGGGTGGGCAGTGGTGGTCACAGTTTCCTTCTGAGCAAAAGGATTGAGGCAGAGACAATGTGGATAGATGAAAGGTTGGTAATGTGAGGTGGAAGGCATGGGAATGTTCTGTTCTGATGGCTTCTCTTTACTTCATGAAACAAGAAGCAAGAATATCAGCTCCAAGTGGGAATGAGGAAGAGAGGAGGAGAAGGTCTGAAATGGTTGTTAAGAAAACAGGAGAGCAAAAGGATTTGGGAAAACCATCCAACTCCCTGGCAGCTCAAAGGACTCATGAGTGCTTCCTGGTTTATAAAGTCAAGGGAAATCAGCCACCATGATGAGTTTTCTCCAGCTGTGTTTAACTGTCAGGCAACAAGTGAGAAAGGGGTGAATGTAATCAGCATTAGATTTTTGCCAAGTGAATAAAAAGAAAGGAAAAAGGAGAAATGTGCAAAGTATAGGCAAGAGAGAAATTATAATTATGGCAACTAGAATCTAAGCTGGCATGGGGCAGGGAGACAGAAAGGGGACAGGGCTGGTGAAGAGGGTGATAGATTTCAGATCATAGTGGGGCTGGTGAATTGTTGAAGCTGAGGTATGACAGGGCACAAGGGCCCTCGAGAAGTTATCCTCACTGTCACATAGCGCTCCAACAGTAAGGTAAATGGAGGAGCAAGATGTCAAGGAAAGAGAAACAGCAGAGATAGTCCCCATATTGTTTAAGGCTGCCATGGGAACAGACAACTCAGACTAGAGCTGTCTTAAGGGAAAGATAAAACTGTCTAGTAAGGAAGAAATTAAAAAGGGTTACCAGAGAATGGAGGAGAGCCTGTATATATAAATGTAGACCTAGGAACAACCCTTCCTTTATGAGATTGTAGATATAAGAAAATGAAGTATCAGCAAGAAGGAAAAACATCCTTGAAACAAGTTTCTGGTGGCAGCCACAGCAGTGACCCACATCCTGGAGCCTTCCTGCACCCTTTAAGATTCATAAAGCCAAAGACTTATTGTTGGATTTCTAGCCAAACCCATTTTACAGATAAGTAGCGGAGAAGACAATGGCACCCCACTCCAGTACTCTTGCCTGGAAAATCCATGGACAGAGGAGCCTGGTAGGCTGCAGTCCATAGTGTCGCTAAGAGTTGGGCACGACTGAGTGACTTCACTTTCACTTTTCACTTTCATGCATTGGAGAAGGAAATGGCAACCCACTCCAGTGTTCTTGCCTGGAGAATCCCAGGGATGGGGAAGCCTGGTGGGCTGCCATCTCTGGGGTCACACAGAGTCAGACACGACTGAAGCGGCTTAGCAGCAGCAGCAGCAGCTAGACTCAAAGAGGTGGAAGAATTTACTAAAAGCTCTACAGCTACAATGCTGACATCTTGACTTACTTTTTAAAAGGGGACGATTACTGTCTTCATGTCAGTCAAACCATATAAAACGGATATATTATAGGTCAAAAGTGGTTGAATATTGTCACTTTCATGCTGTTAACCTAACACATCCTGGCATTCTTTCCGTTATAGCAGAATGTTAAGAATGAGCAATGAATTTTTTTTTAATAAAGTGGTATTCAATTGGTTCCTTATAAAACTCTCCAAATTTTATCAGGAAAACTCCACTAAGCTCTGTGGAGTTAACTGTAAATAATCTCCTAAAACTGAGGTCAAACTTAACTTCTAGTAAGAAAATGAGGAAGAATCCAAAAGTAATGGATCAGAGCAGCCATCTGGAGCTGTGACTAAGAGATTACTGGTGACCTTCAAATCTAAATTAAGGTGACCTAGAAAAGTGTGATTGGATTATGACTATAAATATAAAGCTTATGGCTAAGGAATTACATTGTATATTAGGAAAAGGAGAATGGTTACCAAGATGTCTGTAAAAGGAAACAGAGCCAAACCCAAGGAGTATTTTGCAGGAGTCTCCACCCATCTCCATGGTGGGATATACCATCTTGGGGATGGATGCCCTTGGTCTACAAAGCTCAATGATACTAGTGAAAAAGTTCAAGTCATCCCCTCCGAAAGCCACAATCTCTGTGAAGATAACCTGGGCTTCCCCCTGGGACATGACCAAAAAGAGAGACTGCCATGTCAAATCACACAGAGGCTGGAATTTCTGGTGGTTATGTTTCTCTTCAAATATTCATAAATCAGCTTTATTATTTTTCATACATTAGCCTCTGTAGTTGGGGAATGTGATTAATGTGCATTAGTGTTTGAGACAAAATGAAGCTGGGCTTCCTTGGTGGTGCAGTGGATACAAATCCATCTACCAATGCCTGGAAGACAAGTTCAACGATCCCTGGTCTGAGAAGATTCTACATGCCACAGAGCAACTAAGCCTGTGTGCCACAACTACTGAATCCTGTACACTCTAGGGCCCATGAGCCATGACTAGTGAGCCCCTGTACACAACTACGGAAGCCCACATGCCCTAGAGCCAGCAAGTGGCAGCTGCTGTGCCCACGTGCTGCAGCTACTGAAGCCCATGTGCCTAGAGTCTGTGCTCTGCAACAAGAGAGCAGTTCCTGCTCTCTGCAGCTGGAGAAAGCCCATGCGTAGCAAAGAAGAGGCTGCACAGCCAAACATAAGTAAATATACATAGCAGTCTGTGGTGGTGGTGGTGGTTTTAGTTGCTCAGCTGTGTCCGACTCTTGTGACCCCACAGACTGTAGCCCGCCAGGCTCCTCTGTCCATGGGATTCTCCAGGCAAGAATACTGGAGTGGGATAGCAGTATGTACATGTCAAAAAATAAGTATAAATAAATAGACAATATAGCAGCATGTACAAAAAAGAAATAAAAATGAAAATGATAATAACAATGGTTTTTTAAAAAGACACGCTAAAGCAGATGCAAATCCCTGGAATCACCAGCAGACTTTCCTCATACCAGTACTGCTGCTCCTCTTGGCCTGAGCATGGGTCCAGAAGAGGTAGTTCAGCTGGTGTGTAAGGTAAGTGAGACAGGCCAGGCAGCTAACACCTTCAACTGAGAGCAACCCTCAACCATGCAAATGTTGGTGGATAAATATCCTGACTTCCTCACTCCTCAGTGGGAAAACTGAGACATATCCTGTACTGTCTCCCCAAGGGTCTTCTAGACACTAAATCAGCAAGCTGAGAAATCAGATTTTTCACCCTTCAGAATCAACTGAGGGTTATGGAGAATTTAACAATATATAGAAGGCCACCCAGGAGCATCTGTTCAATCTTTTCCCATTTGACAGGAGTGAGTAAGTGCTCAGTCACTCAATTGTGTCCTACTCTTTGCGACCTCATAGACTGTAGTCTGAGCTTTTCCCAACAATAATACTGTAAGCAGGTTACCATTTCCTCCAGGGGATCTTCTTGACCCAGGGATCAAATCTGAATCTCCTGCTTCTCCTGTTTTGCAGGCAGATTCTTTTAACACTGAGCCACTAGGGAAGCCCATTTGATAGGAAGTCACACTTTTCATTTACATGGTAAAGAATCCAATTGCAATGCAGAAGATGTGGGTTCGATCCCCGGCCTGGAAGATCCCCTTGAGAAGGAAATGGCAACCCATTCCAGTGTTCTTACCTGAAAAATACCATGGACAGAGGAACCTGGCGAGCTACTGTCCATGGGGTCACAAAAGAGTTGGACAAGACTGAGCGACTAAACAACAACACACTTTTATAAACTGGTTTCATAAGTGAAAAAGAGAAGCCCAAAGTCTGAATTACACACTGACTTGATGTGGCTACAAGTATATGAAAAAGAACATAGAATAACAAGAACAAAGATAAAAGCAAATAGTAAGCAAGGGCAGAGACTGGTAAACAGCCGTTAGCAGACACTGGAAGTGACAAGAAACAGTATTCTAGACGCTATCATATTAATAATATACTGCAGAGTTGAGCTCTGTGCTATCTGTGGCCAAGCACTTTGCATACTTTATTCTCACAATAATACTTATTATTATTTTATTCTTACATTAACACTCCAGGTAGTTATTGTTATCAGATGTTCCACTTTGCAGATGATGAAAACAAGGCTTGATGTTAAATCCAAAGTAAACAACTGGTAGGCGACAGAGTTAGGATGTATGCTGGGGGGTCAGTTCAAACATCACACTCTGCAACTAATCTGTTCTATTGCTCTTTTCTCTGTGCCAGACAAAGGTAGGAAGAGTTATGTCTCGGAAGGCTGTATTTTGAGAATGGAAGTGAGCATCAGCAGGGGATGGTGGTGGTAGTGGTGGTTTAGTCTCTAAGTCATGTCAGACTCCTGTGACCCCATGGACAATAGCTCACCAAGCTCCTCTGTCCATGGGATTCTCCAGGCAAGAATATTGGAGTGGGTTGCCATTTCCTCCTCCAGGGAATCTTCCCAACTCAGGGATGGAATCTGAGTCTTCTGCACTGGCAGGCATTCTCCTGCACTTCAGGCAGAAGATTCTTTATCTTTGAGCCACCAGAGAAGTCCAAGAAGGGGATGGGAGGTCCACAAAGAAACAGGATGAAGGCTCCGACCTGCCTGCTCTGGCAAATGCTAAGGCCATTCAGCACAAAGAAAGCACAGTCTGGAAGTACCCAGCCACTGGAGACTGGCCATCATTCAGCACAACAGCTCATCCTCCATCTGGAACACTCCCTACTCGAAGAGCCTGGGGTGAGGGGAAGGGGGACTAGAGGCAGTTCAACATTTCTCTTGTGAAACTAAAGCAAAAGTTGTGATTGGAGAAAATGGCAGCATACACACAACTTCAGTAGGGGAATTGTAGATACCACATCACACCAACTAAAAGTGAAACGACAACGTCAATGTTAGGGAGGATGGAGAGCAACTGAACATCTCCTATATTGCTGGGGGGAGTATAAAACGGTACAACCACTTTTAAGAAAGGTCTGGCCATTCCTTGTAAGATTAAATGCCAACCTTATTACCCAGCAATTATATTCCTCAGTACTTAACCCCCAAAGAAACAAAAGATGTGCAAACCTGTCCATCGTTTTATTCACAATAGCCAAAAATCAGAAACAACTCAAATGTTCAACTCGATGAATGGGTAAACGAATTGTGGTATATACATACAATGTATATGACTCAAAGAGAAAAGGAAGGAATTACTGACAATATACAACAGTGGACCTCAGGGGCATAGTAATAGGCATGGCAGTACATACTTTCTAGAACAGACTACATTAATGATGATGGAAATCACATCAGTGGTTACTTTGAGGGGGCTGCTGAATGACTAGAAAGGGGCATAAATACTATTTTCAGGTGATACAAGATAGAACATCTATCTTGAATCATCTATCTTGATTAGGGTGTGGGTTTACACACACACACACACACACATTTGTGAAAACTCATAGAACTACAAAATTTAGACATGTGCTTTTCCTTAATG
>NW_011494602.1:2831776-2860242 GCF_000754665.1 Bison bison bison | reverse complement strand
GGGGAAGAGCTACATCAGTAGACATAAAGTGAAAGTGAAAGTGAAGTCGCTGAGTCGTGTCTGACTCTTAGCGACCCCATGGACTACAGCCCACCAGGCCCTCCGTCCATGGGATTTTCCAGGCAAGTACTGGAGTGGGGTGCCATTGCCTTTTCCCTTAACAGCAGCTAGGCATATTATATTTACTTGGAGCTGGTATACTTGGTGACAGCCTTACTGCCCTCGGACACGGCGTGCTTGGCCAGCTCCTCAGGTGGCAGCAAGCACACGGTGGTCTGGATCTCCCTGGATGTGATAGTCAAGCGCTTGTTGTAATGTGCCAGGCGTGATGCCTCGCCAGCGATGCACTCGAAAATGTCATTGATGAAGGAGTTCATGATTCCCATGGCCTTGGACGAGATGCCGGTGTCCGGATGGACTTGCTTCAGCGCCTTGTACACGTACACGGAGTACATGTGAGTAAGTCAGAAGACTTACTCATATGTTATTAAGTTTCAGGACAGCTGGGGAAGTTTTTGTTGCAATCTTTGATTCAATGAATTGTCATTTCCCACAAGAATAAATATCCTAACTACAGAGGAATCCTTTGGTTTTCCCTCAAGTACAAAGTATCATGACATTCATTTCTTTTAGACAAAATATTAGGTCTAAATTGCAGTGGGAGTCCCTACACTAACAAATTGTTTTCCACTGGACATATTTGTTAATTTCTCCTTCTATGCACATTAGAATTCTCTTGGGAGGATCTAATAAGTAGAGATTATGCGTTAGTGCCAAAGTTCCTCCAATCTGATGTACACTGATTTTTCTTTAAACATTGAGCAAGTAGTTCATCATAAGAAGAGTTAAATTTTTGACATCACACAGTGAAGAAATTATTATTGAAGGAGGAAACAGATAGAATAGGCTCCATCTCAAAAGCAGGACTCCATCTTGGGCTGGACTGTGGACTTTGAGCTATACACCCAGTATCTACGGAAACGACATACCAACTGGAAAACAAGGCCCCCTGGATGGAAGAGCCCCAGAGCTTGTACCTAGACTCTCTGTTGCCTAAAAGAATACCCTAATTATCTGTGTAACCAAATAGAACCATAAATTCTATTATGCTTATTGGGGTATGACCACAGGCCTATTGATAATTGTCCACTGTTAACTACCTAGGCTTAAGGCATATGAATCATGGGTTAACTTTGATTGTATCTTTCTTTTCCTTTGTTCAGACTAGTTTCAGGGAATTTGGGGAGGTGGGTTTGGGCATGTACACTTAGGGTATATAAGGTTTTCAGAAATACTGGTCAGGGTCCTTGTCTAAGAGGAGACTCTGCCTTGGGCCCGCCAGTGTAATAAACTGCTCTCCACTATCTGCATTGTCCTTCTGAGTGAGTTTGTTTCCCAGAATGCATGGCTACAACATTATCTTTGAAGGTGTTGAGAAAAGTAGAAAGCAGGGGGGAAAATCAGGTACACTAAAATTCAAATACTTACTGTGTGACCAACACTGGAGAAAGTGCTTTGCATATGTAATCTCATTAATCCTCAGAGCATCCCTGCCAAGCAGGTGTTACATACATGACATGAGGAAACTGAGGCTCCTAGAAATTATTATGCCCACAGTTCATAGCTGGTGAAGGTGGAGCCAGACTTCATTCCAGCTTTACATAACTCCATGGCCTCCATTTTTGTTGCCTAGAGACATCCATCCATTTCCTCACCCAACAGATGTTTATCAAAGTGCCTACTGCTTCAAGCATTAAAGGCATAGATGTGAGTAGCAACCCATTCCCTGCACTGCTGGAGCTTATATTCTATTTGGGAATTGGTGGTGTTAAATTATGCCAACAGATTCTCTGAAACTCCTTTCAACAACTGGGACTTAATGTTCCTTCCCCTGAGTGTAGACTAGACTTGGTGACTTACTGGTAACAAACAGACTAAGTGGTGTGTCACTCTTGAAACTAGGTCATAATACACTGTGGCTGCCTCTTCTGGATCATTTGCTCTGAGGGAAGTCAGTCATCCATGGTGAGAATGCTCAAACAGCCGTGTGAAGAGCCCCACGTGGTGCGAGCCTGAGGGCTCCTGTCAATAGCCATGGGAGTGAGCTTGCAAGCAGACACCCTGACCTCAGTCATAATCTCCAGAAGAGACTGCAGCCTTGCTCAGTACCCTGGCTACAACCTCATGAGAGAACCTGAGCCAGCGACATCCACAAGTTACTCCTGAATTCCTGATCCACAGAAACTATGAGTTAAATATTTGTTGTTTTAAGCCAGTGAACATGGCTAACTTGTCACATGGTAATAGAGTATATAAAGATGTGCCAGGAAGAAAACGAAGAACTGAAAGAAGCAGAAGAGTGCTGGTGCTGTTTTAGGTAAAGTGGACATGGATGGCATCTCTGAGCATTTACTATTTACATGAGACATGAAGACGGAGAAAAGAGAAGTGTTTGTTGGATTCTGGAGCATGTAGGTAGCTGCTCTCTTGACAAGATTAGTTACTGCAAATGATGGAAATTGAGACCAATTAGAATACCATGGGGAATAAATGGAAAGAAAGAGTTAGAAATATTATCTGTATATGTCTTCCTAAAATCTTAACTAGAGGAACAGAAATGGAGAGTGCCACCAATGGTGGTGGTATTTTGTTGTTGTTGCTATCTTTTTGAAATGACAGATATTTTTGTTTGCACATGTGTTGAGGAAAAAAAAAAATGAAAAAGGAGGATACGCTCAAAGAGGGAAAAAAGATGCACAATCTCAGCACAAACACAGGGACCAGACAGGAATGATATTTCCTGCATCAGGACCAGAATGCCTAGGGTAGACAGAATTGGAAGGTAGGTTTTTGTGAAGCTCTGTGGTTATGAAGATGAGGGAATTTATGGAAAGTTTTATTAGGGTAAAATTTCTTTTAAGACACACATAATTTTTAATTATATAATTATCTAAAATACTGCCCAAAAGAACCCTAAATGTGTTTTTATCTTGAATATACTGCTTTGGGGTTTTGGGTCTTAACATCTCCTATGCCTCATGCTTATAATCATGGTGAGTTATGTGCAAGTTCTCCAACGTTATATTTTAACACCTTTAAATTTTTGTTTGTTACACTTAGTCTATTAACCTGACTTTTATTTTACTGTACATAATGAAGCATGGATAATCTTTTCCATGGATATTCAGTCTTCCCACTTACTGGACTGTTCATTCTCTACACTAATTAGAAATGATACTTCTACTAAATTCTCATATAATCATGAGTCTTTTCCGGATATACTGGCCTATTTCTGTATCTAGACCTTACTCTTTTTCTATTGTGAAATATCAAATACACACAAAAGGACAATGAATAAAAATATACTGTAGTTTAATGAATTGTACAAATTGTCTGGAATCTGAGTTGATAGTTCACACAAATACATGACCATTTTGGCTGGTATTACATAAAATTAATAGATTATAACTCTTACTATCAGTTCTATGAACTTGACATTAGTGAAGGGAGGCATATGAAAAGTCCCTACTTTATATATGTTCCCATCTTATATGTTTTCTTTATATGTTTATATATCCACTTATGCATATTTTCTTTTAATTACATTTATACCTTATTCAACTTATATGCAGAGTACATAATGAGAAATGCTGGACTGGAAGAAGCACAAGCTGGAATCAAGATTGCCAGGAGAAATATCAATAACCTCAGATATGCAGATGACACCACCCTTATGGCAGAAAGCGAAGAAGAACTAAAGAGCCTCTTGATGAAAGTGAAAGAGGAGGGTGAAAAAGTTGGCTTAAAGTTCAACATTCAGAAAACTAAGATCATGACATCTGGTCCCATCACCTCATGGCAAATAGATGGGGAAACAGTGTCAGACTTTATTTTTTGAGGCTGCAAAATCACTGCAGATGGTGATTGCAGCCATGAAATTAAAAGATGCTTACTCCTTGGAAGGAAAGTTATGAAAAACCTAGACAGCATATAAAGAAGCAGAGACATTACTCTGTCAGCAAAGATCCAGCTAGTCAAGGCTATGATTTTTCCAGTGGTCATGTATGGATGTGAGAGTTGGACTATAAAGAAAGCTGAGTGCCAAGGAATTGATGATTTTGAACTGTGGTGTTGGAGAAGAGTCTTGAGTGTCCCTTGGACTGCAAGGAGATCCAACCAGTCAATCCTAAAGGAGATCAGTCCTGGGTGTGCATTGGAAGGACTGCTATTGAAGCTGAAACTCCAATACTCTGACCACCTTATGTGAAGAGCTGACTTATTTGAAAAGACCCTGATGCTGGGAAAGATTGAGGGCAGGAGGAGAAGGGGATGACAGAGGATGAGATGGTTGGATAGCATCAGTGACTCAATGGACATGAGTTTGGGTAAATTCCGGGAGTTGGTGATGGATAGGGAGGCCTCGAGTGCTGTGGTTCATGTGGTCGCAAAGAGTCGGACACGACTGAGTGACTCAACTGAACTGAACTGATACCATATTTAATACTGCAGGTGAAATTAATAATTGTCTGAAAACCATTTCATTATTACAACTAAATACATTTCATATTATCTAGTAAAGGCCTCTCTTTTCAATTACCAGCAAAGGGCAAATGTATCCATGCATTCTTACTAAAAATAATTACTATAATAATCACAAGCTCATTATTAACACCTCAAAGTACAATAAAACCCATGTTCAGTTCAGTTCAGTTGCTCAGTTGTGTCCAACTCTTTGTGACCCCATGAACTGCAGCATGACAGGCTTCCCTGTCCATCACCAACTCCTGGAGCTTGCTCAAATTCATGTCTGTAGAGTCAGTGATGACATCCAACCATCTCATCCTCTGTTGTCCCCTTCTCCTCCTGCCCTCAATCTTTCCCAGCATCAGGGTCTTTTGCAATGAGTCAGTTCTCACATCAGGTGGCCAAAATATTGGACCTTCAGCTTCAGCATAAGTCCTTACAATGAATATTCAGGACTGATTTCCTTTTGGATTGACTAGTTGGATCTACTTGCAGTACAAGGGACTCTCAAGAGTCTTCTTCAACACCACATTTCAAAAGCATCAATGCTTCAGCTCTCAGCTTTCTTTATAGTGCAACACTCACATCCATACGTGACTATTGGAAAAACCATAGCTTTGACTAGACGGACCTTTGTCAGCAAACTAGTGTCTCTACTATTCAATTTGCTGACTAGGTTGGAAGGACTGATGCTTAAGCTGAAGCTCTGATACTTTGGCTACGTGATGTGAAGAATTGACTCATTGGAAAAGACCCTGATGCTGGGAAAGATTGAAGGCAGGAGAAGAAGGGGAAAACAGATGGTGAGATGGTTGGATGGCATCACTGACTTAAATGACATGAGTTTGAGCAAGCTCCGGAAGTTAGTGATGGACAGAGAAGCCTAGTGTCTGTAGGGTCGCAAAGAGTTAGACATGACTGTCAGAACTGAACTGACTGCAGCACTTCACAGCATCATCTTTTAGGACCTGAAATAGCTCAGCTGGAATTCCATCACCTCCACTAGCTTTATTTGTAGTGAGGCTTCCTAAAGCCCACTTGACTTCACATTCTAGGATATCTGGCTCTAGGTGAGTGATCACACCATCATGGTTATCTGGGTCATTAAGATCTTTTTTGTATAGTTCGTCTGTGTATTCTTGCCACCTCTTCTTAATCTCTTCTGCTTCTGTTAGGTCTGTACCATTTCTGTCCTTTATTGTGCCCATCTTTGCATGAAGTGTTCCCTTGGTATTTTTAATATTCTTGAAGAGATCTCTAGTCTTTCCCATTTTATTGTTTTCCTCTATTTCTTTGCACTGATCACTGAGAAAGGATTTCTTATCTCCCCTTGCTGTTCTTTGGAACACTGCATTCAGATGGGTATATCTTTTCTTTTGTCCTTTCCCCTTCACTTCTCTTCTTTTCTCAGCTATTTTCAAGGCCTCCTCAGACAACCATTTTGCCTTTTTGCATTTCTTTTTCTTGGTGATGGTCTTGCTCACTGCCTACTGTACAATGTCAGGAACCTCTGTTTATAGTTCTGCAGGCACTCTGCAGATCTAATTCCCTTGTATCTGTTTGTCATTTACACTGTATAGTCATAAGGAATTTGATTTAGGTCATATCTGAATGGTCTAGTGGTTTTCCCTACTTTCTTCAATTTAAGTCTGAATTTTGCAATAATCTGAGCCACAGTCAGCTCCCTGTCTTGTTTTTGCCAACTATATAGAGCTTTTCCATCTTTGGTTGCAAAGAATATAATCAATCTGATTTTGGTAATGACCCTTTGCTAATGCCCATTGTAGAGTCGTCTCTTGTGTTGTTCGAATAGGGTGTATGCTATGACCAGTGCGTTCTCTTGCATTTTTTTTTTTTATGGAAAGCCAAAAAATGAAAATAAAAAAACAACCCATTAAATCTGAACATATAGGAATTTGACCCTAATATCCATACCAATGATATATATTCTACAGTAAAATGTATGTTTCCACATATTAAACTAGACCTTCAACTCTCAACATATGTAAGAAAATCTCTCATGAGGCTACTGATATAACCAGGCACATTTTCTGCCTGGCCTGGAGATCGAATCATCGAAATACTAACAGTGACTTTTCTGGACTTGTGGGGAACAGGTAGGTCCTAGTGAGTTTCTATTATCATGGGGGTGAAATCAGATTTAAAAAATCTCTTCTACAACCCTTGTCATCTCTGGTTCATTTTCCCAAAACACTAAATCAGATCAGGAAAATTATATCAGAGAGAAATAGGACACAGGGTACAATTTAGAAAGACCAATATTTACTCAAGAAAATTGCTAACCTTATCCTTCTTCAGCTCTGATATGGAAAGTAAAGCATATTCATTCTGCCACTAACTTTACATTCAATTTGAATTGAAAATGATAATCAAAAGCAAAATGTTATCCAGATCCTGGGAGAGGCTGAGATGTCCATGCCATGTGTATGCTCCATCATGTCTGACTCTTTACAACCCCATGGACTGTGTCTGCCAGGCTCCTCTGTTCATGGGATTTCCTAGTCAAGAAAACTGGAGTGGGTAGCCATTTCCTATTCCAGGGGATCTTCCCAACTCAGGGGCTGAACACAGGTCTCCAGCACTGGCAAGTGGATTCTTTACCACTGAACCACCTGGGAACCCCAGGTGTGCATGTTTATGCCATACACCATGTTAAATAAATTAGTCATATATCACTGACACATACACATTTGTTTAGTGATGTATACTTGTATTAGCACTAATCTGCATGTTTAAATTTGAAAAACTAATTTTTGTATATAGGTAAAAAATATATGTACAACTATACACCTTGGTTATTTTCTTCCCAAAACCCATCATTTTACTTAATTTAAACATACCCCTTTGGAGACTGCTAATCTTAACCATACAAACATTGAATATTAGCTTTCTCTGAACAAGCCTTTTTATATGCCATAATCATCTGAATGTTAAGCAGATAGAGATTTAATATCTTTGCGTGTATTCCATCCATAAATCATGTATTTAAAGGTTATAACAACAATGTATGTTATGACTTGATCTTCTCATACACCGTCAAAACCCTAATGTATCTGTTCCTTTACCCATCTGGGTATTATGATGATGATTTTTCCTTTATTGACACAGGTCTCAACCTTTACATCTTTTCTCATGAAATGGACCGTGCCTAATAGAGTATCCTCAGGAATAAAGGTAAGAATTGAAAGGGACAATGCAAATTTTTCTTTTAAATGGGCAGCCATCACTGATACAGCTGCATAGAAGTGAAAGTGAAAGTGATAGTTGCTCAGCTGTGTCTGACTCTTTGTGACCCTATGGACTGTAGCCCACCAGCTCCTCTGTCCATAGAATTCTCCAGGCTGGAGTGCATTGCCATTCCTTTGTCCAGGGAAATCTTCCCAACCCAGGGATCGAACCCAGTCTCCTGCATCGCAGGCAGACTCTTTACCATCTGAGCCACCAGGGAAGCCTGTATAGCATTGGGCAAATGAAATCCTTTCTTTTCAAATTATTAAATCTTCATGAACTGTATTTGTAAACAGATTATATCACTGTCTCAATTCTGGATTTCAGGAACAGAATTGGGTGAGTCTGGGAGAAAGATGCACATCATCCTTCATGAATTTACCAGTGATGGAAAGGACAACTGTCTAAAATAAGGTCTAAAAAATGGAGGGAGAAATTTTAAAAAAGCTCATTTGGGTCAGGTCCCCAAAAGAAGGCTCTCCTAGGAGTGGGCATTAAGAGGATGCTGTCTTGTTTTGAAGATTGAAGGAGCAAGTAAGTTACAGCAAGTATCACAGATACCACATATTACATTACCTTAAATCAGGATGCTGTAGTTGAGTAGTATTGTTAGAACTCTCTCTTGACACCAAGAATCTCATGCCCAACAGCCTCATCAACATCATTCTGATCATTTGCCATTAGCTGTCTAATAGACAATGCAAAGTCAACAAGTCTAAATCTTGGCCTCATTAGACACCCAGATTCCAACTACCTCTCACTTCCTCCATTATATCCTGAGCCACCCTCCTCTCTCTCCCCAAATCAATGTAAAATTCTGGAACCGGTGCCTTAGTTTCTTCCTTTCTTCCTATATAGTCTGTTCTCAGTCTACACATTAAAATAAAAACAAGAACAAAAATGAAAAGTCAAGTCATGTCAAATTTCTGCTCAGACTCTGCATGGTCCCCATATGTCACCCAGAGCAAGACCCTTAAATCTTTACCATGACTTTCAGAACCTTACATGATCTACTTTGCCCCAAACCCCCATTCTCTCTGAGATCATCTCCTACCACTCTCCCTCATGCTTAGCTGCAGTTCATTCATGATGGGTTCTGTCATGAATGTCAAATGCACTCATAATGTCATGACTCGACTCTGTCATGATGTCAAATGCACTAATGCTGTTGTAATGTCTATTCCTTCTTCTTGGAAAATTCTCCCTCCAGACATTGCCTTCCTCACCTCCTTCTAGCCTTCCTCAGATCCCATCTTCTCAATGATGCCCACACTTACCATCCTAATACTAAAGCCCTCCCCCCTCATTCCTACTCTAACCCACCTAATGCCTCTTATCCTGTTCTCCTTTGAATAGTATGTGTTCACCTTCCACTTCACTAAATTTCAGACACCATCAATTGTGAGTCATACCATCATCCTGCTATGACACACCAAACTATGACATGCCATTGCTTATAAGATACATCTTGATTTCAAGGATATTAAAATGTGAAACTATATGTACCTTAGAATCAATGACATAGGCATGACAGTACTTTGAGAGTATCATTCCTCATCTCTCACACAAAACTTAAATAGGATAACAGAATGGGAGCCACTGTGGAGTCTAACTTTTGATTCACATCCTCATTCATTCATTATTAAAGTCATTCCTCAGAACTCTGTACCAGGCATTGTGGATTCAGTAATAAATAGCGTCTGCTCTCAAGAGGAACTTTCAGTCCGGTAGGAAGCCTGACTATAAATCAGAAACTGAATTATAGTGTGCTAACTCCTATGATGACTACAGTCTCAAAGAAGGTCCTCAGTAATCAAACACAAAGCTAAAGAGAGTAGGCATGGTTGCAGCCAGAGATATTGATACTGAAATTCCTTGTTTGTAACTAGAAGATAAACTTGTGAGAAATTTTTAAAAAGACAGAGAGAGTAGGTATAGTTTCCTTAGTTGTCCGCTTTTTCCTTTTTGCCAAACTGTGAAAAATGGGACAAATAATAGTACTGATACAACAGGCATCAAGCAATATACCCAAGTATCATTTTATATATGACAACCTAAACCAAGTCTAAATTTATTAGCTCTGGGACCCATTTTTTATTTTAAAATACAATTTTATAACTCTCTGTAAAAGAGAAGAGTTAGAAGCATTCTGTCAATTGGGTCTCATTTAACATGAGGCTCTCAAAGATCTTGAAGGCCAAAACAGCTCTTTCATCTCCTTATTTAATAGACTTACTCAAGCTAAGAACTTTTCATCTATAAAAATCTTCTAACTATGCCAATTGCCATTCAAAGCATGAATCAAATCATGATGTAAAATTTTGGCAAGTATGAAATCTATCAATCAACAGCAATTCTACAATGAAATCATAATTTAAATCCCACAAGAAGGTAAAAAATAGTTAAACAGTAGATGCCAGTGTCCTCTCAATAATCTACAATGACACAACCAACTACCATAATCTCAGACTGGACCAAAAATATAGACAACATAGGTTTTCACTGGTTTAAACTTTAATTTAAAGGGCTATTCCTGATATTCCCATTGTATTTCTACATTACAATATGGAAGCTTGTTTAATTCTTTGTACTGGGGCTGTCACTGCTGAGATTGAGGATTGCAGAGCAGCTTCAAAAACAAGAGGCAGGTGCAAAATAAATCCAGTTTGGGGCATATTTTTTTTAAAATTTTATTTTATTTTTAAACTTTACATAATTGTATTAGTTTTGCCAAATATCAAAATGAAAGCCACAGCTTTGATGCTCAAGGGAGAAGCTGGAAACATAGATTTGATGACCAACATTGTAGAGAGCACCATGAGAGTTATTGGGTTGCATACAATTATAGAGGGAGGGAATACCCCATCCAAAAGAGAGTGAAGAGAACCACAAGGGGATAGTCAGGGGAGATCTGAAAAGGAAAACAGTGATGGAGAATCTTGAGAGGTCAGGTGGACTGCAGATTTAAATGATTTGGTTGGATGTTTAGGCTATTTTTTCACAGTTGCTAATAACTGTCATTGGTGGGCTTACAAATGGAGTTCTGGAAGGCAGAATGAGAAAAAGACTTGTCCTGGGCTAGGCAGAGAATGTTAAAAAACAAGAGCATTTTAAGATGTTTGGAAGAAAAGAGGGCAGTAGCTAGAAGGGAAAGGCAAGTAGTGGGGAGACTTGATAGTTTTTGTGGGTTGAGGCAAGAAGGTAAGAAAGAAAAACAGTGAATACAGCTAAGACCTAGATCAGGTGGAATATATGACATCAAAGTTGATGGTGATGGTTTTCAGGAGCTTGGTGTATTAATATATGAGCAGAGAAGTCAATAACAGATGGACTGCATTCTCTGTGAGTGGGAGGCAGGACCATATGCAAGAAGCAAGAAGGAAGCTAAAAGACGTGTAGCCACAACTGCTTGGAAGTTTCCCAGTCCTTCTTACCCGAACTCTCTTACACTTACAATTGAATAAAGGGATAACCTGAACAAATGCATGTCAAACTGAACTAAATGCAGTTTAGCTTCAAGTGAATATTTTCTTTAATTTCAGTGTCTTCACATTATGCTAGATTCATTTTGCTTTCATGGCATCTTCTGGCTTTCAAAACACAAAGTTATAGCTTCAATTAATTGTATTAGTCTCTAAATACCATAACCCTTAGATATTTTTCTAGTCTGTATTCTATAGTCATTATGAGAAATCCTGACATTAATAAATTATTCTAGGAAAGGTTGTAAAAAATTCTTTCATAATTAGACAGTCCATTTTTCTCCTCCAAGTTGGCAAATTAACATATAACCATATTTATATTATTTAAACTATCACTGTGCCCTAGAATACTCACATATGATTTCTATGATTACAACAATAAATGCAAACAAACAAAATTTGGTGATGAGTGACAGTGAGCAAAGAATTTCAATGTTACAGCTTCAAAATGGCTATGGTAAAATGTGCTTGCTTAGCTCAATCCAGCATCTATTTTATCAACTCCTCAAGTTTATCAAGCTCTCTTCCAGTCTTTCCATTCCCTCTATCTCCTTGGAAAAGTATCAAGTCTCTGAGTAAAAAGGATGATTCTCTCCAGATACGTAAATGTTGAAAATGTTTCATTTTATAAAGAATTGATCTAACAATCGGATGACATAAAATTAATATCCTAACAGCAAGGGGGAAAAAAAAAAAGTCCAGAGAGTAGCAGAGGAAAGTGTTTGAAACAGCAAAAATTTTCTGGCAATAACTTTGAAAAAGTTGGCTTTCAGCAAAACTTTGGTTAATACAATCATGTGTTGTTGCTTGCAAGAGTATGTCCAATATGGCAAAACACCACCAAAATAATTGCTGGAAAATGTAGCATATCTGTAGATCACGTCAAAACTTCCAAAGGGCAGCTCATGGGGCAGCCTGCAGGTCAAAAAGAACTGAGTCCTGAAATGGACTGAGCCACCCAATCTGCCTCTCAGTCACAGGGGTCCAGAGAACTTTGTTCCACCCATCTGTCCATCCTCCATTCTGCGAACATAGACCTTTGTCATGATGCTTGTCATGTCATGACTGAAAGATTGCTGATCTGCTCACAGGGACCATGGCCCCATTCCAGCAGGATAAAGAAAAGAGCAACCAAAATACAGAAAGATTATGGGGTATGCCCAACGAGTCTACTAGTTTAAAAATGTCTTTTCCAGAAGCCCATTCAACATTCAGATGCCCATGTCTAACTGGAAAGAAAGCCAAAAAGTTGGATCTTTCCAACTTTGATGGAAAAGAAAGGCAAGGAAGAAGTAGACTGGGAATGATTTAGAGAGAACAGCAACTCACTCAAGTATTCTTGCCTGGAAAATCCCATGGACAGAGGAACCTGGCAGGCTAAAGTCCATAGGGTAAAAAAAGGTCAGAAACAACTGAGTGGCTAAGCACACACACACACAGCCCACAGTAGCTGCCAGCTGGGACACAGCAAATACTCAGTGAATGTTTACTTTTATGTGACATTCTATCCCCTCCACATGACACAAACCCGCTACATCTGTCCTAACTCTAGCCTCATCTCATTTTGTGTCTTGCTTCCATGGTCCAATGCAGCAAACACTGTCCCCTTTGTTGAGACCTTACTCCTTTTTAAGAAAAATCTTAAAATTGTAGTTTCACCCACATACAGCCCCATGCTTAGTCATGTCCAACTCTTTGCAACTCCATGGACTGTAGCCCACTGGGCTCCTCTGTCCATGGAATTATCCAGGCAAGAATACTGGAGTGGGTTGCCATTCCCTTCTCCAGGGGATCTTCCTAATCCAGGGATCAAACACAGGTCTCCTGCATTACAGGCAGATTCTTTACCATCTGAGCTACCAGGCAAGCCCAGTACTTTAATGTTATACCTTTAACCATACTCCAAGAGATGCCTATATAGTCGAAATGGGGATAAGAGGACTTAATTACCTATTTTATGAGTAATGAATGTCTGGTTAAAAATTAGACAACCTGGATTTTCAAATTACAGAATATGTTTCATTATTTTTGTGTGTCTTGTAGGATCCATATTGGCCATTTGGAAAGTGTCACAGAAGAGTGTCCTATTGGGTCCACCATACTGCCAATAAGACAGCGGAAGACAGATGCTAACAATCCCAGGTGAATTTAGGCGTTATTGCACTGAGGATTTTATACAGGTCTAAAAATGAGTGTATTTAAGTGTTTTCAAACCATTCATGATACAGCTGCTAAAAATGGCAAGAAATAATTATTCTTCCTTAAAATTATATATATATATACATATACATACATATATATATATATGTCAAAAGAAAAGAGTACTGATGGAACCACAGTGTTGGCTTAACTTTATTAACAGTGACTTACCTATCACAGCAAAATCACATGTATCTCCATCCTTTACTCTTACCTTAAATGTGATGTGACCCCTTCTACAGATCAGAAAAATGAGACAGAGAGAGAAAAATTACTTGCCTTGGTTTCATAAAAGTAGTTAGTGATCTAGTCCTTCTTCTAGAACCTCTTCAAGTTTTTCCCCTCCCTCTTTCAACTTCAGCCCCAAAAGTACCCTTGCTGCCTTCAGAAACAACAAGCATGAGCTCACTTGCACTGGTTGTACCCTCTGCATGGAACCCTGAAAAAAAGTGAAAGTGTTAGCCACTGAATCATGTCCTACTCTTTGTGACCCCATGGGCTGTAGCCTGCCAGGTTCCTCTGTCCTTGGAATTCCCTAGCAAGAATACTGGAGTGGGTAGCCATTCCCTTCTCCAGAGGATCTTCCAGACCCAGGGATTGAACTCACGTCTCTTGCATGGCAGGTAGATTCTTTACTGCTGAGCCACCAGGGAAGCCTTTCCCTTGGCTTACTTATTTTCAATTTTGGGGAGTTAGGACAACTGAAGAACAAGAATGGTCCCTTGGGCAAGTTACTTAAACTCTCTAAGTCTCAGTTTCTCATTTATAAAATAGAAGAACTGATTCCTGCTCTGCATGGTTATAGAAAGCATTTGGATATATACGAAAGACAAAGAGTGTGCTTTTGTGTGTACATCTTTAGTGGCATGCTGGTAAACATTTAACTGACTCTCAAAAAAAGGAAAAACGTTCCTGATGTTTGGATAGGCAGTAACACACAAGCATACAGTATTTCCCCAGTGCATACAATAGACACGACTGCCACAGAGCATCAGTTCAGTTCAGTTCAGTCGCTCAGTCGTGTCCGACTCTTTGTGACCCCATGAATTGCAGCACGCCAGGCCTCCCTGTCCATCACCAACTCCCGGAGCTCACTCAAACTCATGTCCATCGACTCGGTGATGCCATCCAGCCATCTCATCCTCCGTTGTCCCCTTCTCCTCCTGCCCCCAATCCCTCCCAGCATCAGAGTCTTTTCCAATGAGTCAACTCTTCGCATGAGTTGCCAAAGTACTGGAGTTTCAGCTTTAGCATCATTCCTTCCAAAGAAATCCCCGGGCTGATCTCCTTTCGAATGGACTGGTTGGATCTCCTTGCAGTCCAAGGGACTCTCAAGGAGTCTTCTCGAGTCTTCTCCAACACCACAGTTCAAAAGCATCAATTCTTCAGTGCTCAGCTTTCTTCACAGTTCAACTCTCACATCCATACATGACTACTGGAAAAACCATAGCCTTGACTAGACGGACCTTTGTTGGCAAAGTAACGTCTCTGCTTTTCAGTATGCTATCTAGGTTGGTCATAATAACTTGTCTTCCAAGGAGTAAGCATCTTTTAATTTCATGGCTGCAGTCACCATCTGCAGTGATTTTGGAGCCCCCAAAAATAAAGTCTGACACTGTTTCCACTGTTTCCCCATCAATAGTAAAATGTAGTAAACTGATGGGTAAGTGGTGAGTTTTGAGTGTTTATTACTTTTTCAAATAAGTTTTATTTAATTATATATTTACACAATTTAAGTTTTAATAATAGCTGAAAGTGAGTTGACTCTAACACTCTGGTCTTGGGTTGGGGGGAGGGGAGGAGTAATGCACAAACCAAAGCCATTGCTATTTACAGGAAAGAAAAACTACAATATCTGTTTTCTCTAAACAGACATAAATTAAAGGAATCACTGACTTCATCGAATGTGATCTTATATCACTGATGCCTTATGGCAGCAGCTTCCAGGCTAACGCACAGGTACTCTGAGCCATACTAAATGGAGAACTGCAAAGGAACTTCAACCAAGGAACCACAGAAAATGTGTCTCCAACAAAAAGGCAGGGATCTATTACTGACAAGCATTTTGTCACAATAGATACCCAGTCTCTTGACTGAAACCTTCCCCTGACAGGTTTCTGAAATGCTTGTCAGGGCATGTCCTCAAGTGATTATAGACCCAGACAAGCTTTAAATCAAGGTCAGGGAGAAATCCCTCCACACCACCACCCAGATATCCAGATTCTAAACTGCCAAACTGCTTCAACTGTGTTAAGATCCCAGTGGGGGAACATGGTCAAAGCAGGGGAGAGAAGTACTATAGTACTTCTATAAGAGAATTAAAAGAAGGAGAATGTTCTACTTTAAAAACTACCTGCTGGGTAGATGCAGTACAGAGACAAACCTGGTTCCCAATCTGCAAAAAGACAAAAAAAAAAAAAGGAATCATAGGCAGTGCCTTTGTCCTTTCCTGTTCTCTGCTCCTATCCAAGCCACTAGTATGCTTTCATCTTTGCTGAAATTAGATAGTCAGCTTTCCATGTCTGTGGTTCTGTATCTGTGAATTCAACCAACCATGGATCAAAAATATTCATTAAAAAATTCCAGAAAGTTCCAGAAAGCAAAACTTGTATTTGCTGCATGCTGGAAACTATTTACATAGCATTTACATTGCATTAGGTACTGCTACTGCTACTCTGCTAAGTCACTTCAGTTGTGTCCGACTCTCTGCAACCCCATAGACAGCAGCCCACCAGGCTCCCCCATCCCTGGGATTCTGCAGGCCAGAATACTGGAGTGGGTTGCCATTTCCTTCTCCAATGCAGGAAAGTGAAAAGTGAAAGTGAAGTCGCTCAGTCGTGTCCGACTCTTCGCAAGCCCATGGCTTGCAGCCCACCAGGCTCCTCCATCCATGGAATTTTCCAGGCAAAAGTACTGGAGTGGGGTACCATTGCCTTCTCCGCGTTAGGTACTATAACTATCTAAAGATGATTTTAGGTAAGAGGAAGATGTGTGCAGGCTATATACAAACATGACACTGTTATGAGACTTGAGCATCCTTAGAAGTCTTGGATCCAATCCCCCATGGATACTGAACCATGACTATATTTTGGCCAATCTATGCCTGACCCTATCCATCATTGAAAGTCCCTCTTCTAATCCCTGATGTGCTGCATATTAAAGAGGCTTCAAGATTCAGCTTAGTCATAGCATTATGCTATCATCACAAAGCAGAGAGAAGACAGTTAAAACCAAGGGGTAAAACTTACCTTGAGCCAGGTAGCAAAGGAACACACAAAGCCATGCAGGTAAAACCCAGGTCTTAGAGCTTTCGACAACCAATCATAAAGCATGGGTGGAGAAGGATATACAGGTGAATAAAGATCCAGGCCATGTCCTCAGATCTCTGTCTGCTCACCACAATGCACATATTAGAATATGGCCTCTGAAACTGAACTTACAGAATGAGACCACTGCAAAGGCCTCAAGAGCATTCTTAGTTGAGCTGCAGTAGAGTTGACAATAGGCACTTTTGGCCAAATGAACCAATTATTTGTAGAAGTATGTTCCAGCTTGCCTGCAGTCAACCCCCGGGCTACTCAAGTACCTCTGAACATTTCTGTAAGATGTCTTCTGCTGTCTTCTTCACAGAATACTCTATGTGACAGAATTTATGCCTATTTCACAAGTCTTAGTTCAAGCACGTGTTATTTTTGCTTCATCTTTCTGCCAGGTTGTATTTCTTGGGGACAGATGGCTATCAAATTGCTCTTGCATTTGGAATCTACACCAGATGCCCTCACAAATCAAAGAGCGATACTAGGCTCTTCAAGGTGTGAGCACTTACACTCTAAATTTAAAACTCATGTAACTTCCAAGTCTTCATTGCAACAGGAAGAAAAAATTTCCCACTAAGCCACTCCTTCGTTTTTCCTAAAACCTGGCTTATATGAAGTTTTTACTTTTGCCATCCTTAGGAGGTAGGATTAAAGATGACTTCAAAATCACTGCAAGCTAGATTCTGTACAGACTGTGAATGGTTCTTGGAAGAAAAGCAATGACAAACCTAGACATATTAAAAAGCAGAAACATTACTTTGCCTGTAAAGGTCCATATATTCAAAGCCATGGTTTTTCCAGTAGTCATGTATGGATGATGTATGGATGTGAGAGTTGTACCATGAGAAGGCTGAGTGTGAAATAATTGATGCTTTCAAACCATGGTGCTGGAGCAACTCTTGAGAGTCCCTTAGACAATGAGGAGATCAAACCAGTCAATCCTAAAGGAAATCAACCCTGAATAATTGCTGGAAACTGATGGTAAAGCTCCAATACTCTGGCCACCTGATGCAAACAATTGACTCATTGGAAAAGACCCTGATGCTGGAACTATTGAAGGCAGGAGGAGAAGGGGGTGAGAGAATGAGAAGGTTGCATGGCATCACCGACTCAATGGACAAGAGTTTGAGTAAACTCCAGGAGATGGTGAAGGACAGGGAAGCCTGGCGGACTGCAGTCCATGGGATCACAAAGACTCAGACATGACTGAGTGACTGAACAAGTTAAGGGTTCATTGCATAGTAGATGCTGGCACTGTGCCTAATTCTACTTTTCGTGGGACCATATACAGAGAGATGGTGAATACTGGAAAGATGAGGATTTCTTAGGGAAAGACAACTCTCTCCTGCATTCCTTACTGAGGCTTCAGGAGAGACTGAAATAAAGCATCCCTTTTCCCTTAATTTCCAGAGACTGTTACAAAGTCACTTCTGAGGACCTTAGGGGCTAGTGAAAGTCACTCAGTCATGACCAACTGTTTTCAACCCCATGCACTGTAGCCCACTAGGCTCCCCTGTCCATGGGATACTCCAGGCAAGAATACTGGAGTGGGTAGCCATTTCCTTCTCCAGGGGATCTTCCCAAACCAGGGACTGAATCTAGGTCTCCCACATTGCAGGTTGATTCTTTACCTTCTGAGCCACCCAGGGAAGCCCCTGGGGGCTGGCATGAACCCAAAACTGCCTCAGGAAAAATACCAGTAAGACTGAATCGCTCATCCCCCCCCCCATTAATTTGCAAAATAGATGATGATATAAATCAGGAGGGGGGTGGGGCAGGGGTCTCTTCATGCCCAGGATACAAGAAAACTAACAAGCATAAGTTTGAAGAAGTTAAGGAAGGAGCTGTCAGAGAATTTAGCTAAGGAGCTTCTTTCTGCAGCATAGCTCTCTACTCCAGCTTCCCAACAGCCCACCCATGACAGTTAAAGGAGCCTGCCTCCTGCTAAGGTACAAAGAAAACTGTACCCCAGAACTTCCTCCACTGCTTCTGGAGGAAATTCCTGAAATCTTGGGCTCAAGGTTTTGTGGACCAAGATGATGATACAAATCACCTCATGCCATTATTAAGCCCTGGCATCTTACACAGAACCAATGCACCTGTTATCACAGAGCAAATAGTGCAAAAGGGGCCCTGGGTAAGAGAAATTTTTATTTCGAGGTGAAGCGTGGGCAGAGGAAGAAAGGGGAGAGACAAACCTATTCTGAGGCATGAACAGTGGGAGGCAGAAGGTTCAGAGTGGAGTGTGCATAAAGGGAAGATGGCCACTAAAATAAGACACCCCAGACTTCTATTATTTCGTTGTCTGATCTTGGATCAAAGATGAGGAGCGGGGGAAAGAGTATGTCTGAAAATAAACCTCCTTGAATTTAAAGTTTGTCTCAGGTCCAATCAAAGCAAAGGGGAAAAACTTATAGTAAATGCTTCACGAAGAATAGAGAAACCATCTATGACTACTGAGAAGCAGGTTCTGACTGCACGTGTGATGCTGCAGAGGGAAAGGGATGAGCCAGAGGCACTAGCATGCTCCATTTCCTTTTATGCTATACCTGAGTTCCCAGTTTGCCCCAAAACCCCATCTGGTCATCTCTCTACTTGTCCTTCCCTCTGTTATCAAGCTCCACAGAAGCAGTTTTCTCTGAGGACACCTCATTTTGTATCATCTACTCCCGTGATCCTTTGACACTTTTCTTCTCATAGAGGTGACTTTGATTCCCTATTTACCAAAAGCAGTGGGACCTGGTCCTCATCTTTCCTGGCCCCTCAGCATCACTGGGAGCAGATGGGCTTCATTTGGTGTCTCCCACATCTCACTTTCTCCTGTTTTTGCTCCTCCTTCAGAGAGATCAATTTCAGGCCCATTTCATTTGCCTTTCACTTACACAACAGTGGAGTTCAACATTCAGCATCACTCTCCCTACTTTTCTCACTGTATTGTGTTTATCTTGCTGCTGTTAGCCACGACTCATTTCAAGATGACTTTAAAACTTTTAACTCTTGTTCCAGACCTCATCTCTAAGTCCTGGACAGATACCCTAAATTCCCTGCTTCCATAGTGGCCTGAACCATGAGAGCAGCAATGCATTCAAGGAGTGGCCTGAGCAGGCATAAACCACCCACTGATCCTTTTAAAAAAGAATTTGAAAAAGTACAGCATCAAATAAGACACTGGTGCTAAACCAAAAAGACTTATAATCACTTTGCATAAACCATCTTTCTATCTAAAGCCTGCGGGCTGGGGATAAAGCAAAGACAAATTCTTTAAAAAGGCATTTGGTGGGTGAGCCGTGGGGCTCATTAAAGCAGTTTTCTTGGAGACCCCTCCCTCCTGACTCGCTGTCTTTGCTCAAGTTGCTGGCTCCACCTGGTCTGTCTCTGTCTGAACCACTCTCCTGCCCCGGTCTTTGGAAGGTTTTGTCTTGATCCAAGTGAAACCCTCTTTATGAAGCTTCTGAATGCACATCCCTCACAGTGAAGAAAGCCAAGAACATTCTGGAGGGATGTCCTGGAGTCTGTTCTAACTCAGGACCTCTACTGTATTACTTTTTGTTGTGGGTGTTTCCAGTGGGTCAGCTCTTCACACCAGGTAGCCAAAGTGCTGGAGCTTCAGCTTCAGCATCAGGCCTCCCAATGAATATTCAGGGTTGATTTCTGTTAAGATTGACTGGTTTGAACTCCATGTAGTCCAAGGAACTCTCAAGAGTCTTCTCCAGTTCACCCTTATTTATTCATCAGCCCATCTCCCTTGCTAGACTAGAAGCACCCTCGGTGACAGGAATGGGCTTGATAACCATTGTGGATTATCCCACTGTACACTGAACCTGTTATACTTGTTTATTAGACAAATAAATAAATGAATGGATGATTTTTGAAAAAAATATTTCTGACAGCTTTACACTGGCAGGGAAAATAAATGAGGATGTGTTGAGTATTTAAAGGATCCATCCCAAGTAACAAGGAAGTCACAGAATTCAACACACCATGTCTCTAGGGGAGAAGCAGCTTGGTAATTATGGTGAACAAACAATATCTTGTGTCAAGAAGTTACAACAGTCCTATAACCAAGCCATGGACCAGGTGATTTTCAGCAGTGCTGGGGGTATGAACTATATTGCAGGAATTGTACTCATTAGCCCATGTTCAGTGCAGGGAGTTATTTTTACCTGAAGATGTTTCCAAGAATTGCCAGGCATTTTTTAAGTGGGATGGTAATTTATGGCAGACACATCTCTGAACAAATCTCCAATTTAATTTTCAGGAAACGTAAGTGGAGGCAATTCTTCTGAGAATATCTAATAACAGACCTCAAAGAGACAAGCCCTAAGAAGCATATTTGAATAGAAAGCTGGAGAATATATTACTATTTCAGAGATGACTGACAACTCATTTATATTTTACTACATGTTCTATTAGGAACCCCAGCAATGAAATATTTTCAGAAAGCAAGACGAGGTGAGAGATTCTAAATTCCAGGAGATATTATTAACCTCAGATCAAGTGGAAGATGGCACCTGAAATCCTTCTAGGAATCAAGCAGGGTATGACACAATCAATCAAGTATCCTGGTAGAAAGCTAACAGGCAGGTAACTGAGCATCTACGATGCTTGCTTAGAGAAAGGGACTAAATCAAGCTTGCTCTATTGTATCACCAGAATGCCTTGAAAATGCAGTTGGGAAGGACTTCCCTGATGGTCCAGTGGTTAAGAATCTGCTTTCCAATACAGGGGATGCAGGAGATTTGGTTGTATGGATGTATGCAACTGGGGTGCTGAAAGTGGTGGTGTTTCTGCTTAGGACAGGACCCATAGAGTGACCTTGGGAGAGTGTGTTTAAAGTCAAGTGCACAAAAAGTTCACTGAAAATGAGAAATGCAAGGAACTCGAGGAAAAAAACAAAACAAAACATGGATATAGTATGCTTCTCGATGATTTTGGAAAGTTGGTCACAAATATATTTGCAGAAATTCAGCACTTTGTCTTTCCTTAAAGCAACAGCTCCCAGATCTCTTATGGTTTTTTGTATTTCTGTGGTGTCCACTGTAATTTCTAATTTTTCCATTTCTAATTTTATTGATTTGGGTCCTCTCCCTTTTTTTCTTGATGAGTCTCACTCCCTAGAGTTTTATCAATTTTAAGTTTTCAAAGAAATAGTTTTTAGCTTCATTGATGTATTCTACTGTTTTCTTAGTCTCTATTCCATTTATTTCTATTCTGATCTTTGTGATTTCTTTCTTGCTATTAACTTTGGGTTTCATCTGCTCTTCTTTCTCTAGTTGAACAGCTCCCAAATCTGACAGTTGTCTTTGTTTTCTCTTTCAACTTTCACGCTCTCGATAAAAGAAGAATCACAGCTTCAGGATATGATATTCCCTGGACGGCTTTTCCTCTCCCTCCCACTCTTTTGGGTTTTCCCTTTCCTTCTGCACATTTTTACCTTCTTTCCTCACAAGACTATGACATTCCTTCTGTCTCCCAGAGGCCCAATGGACATGAAACAGGAAGGCAGAGGGCAGGGCACAAATTTTAAAAGAATGACATAGCCTGAGGACACAACTGATTAGAACCAAACAGGTCCAAGATGACTAGACCTTGAGCCTCAGTACATGCTCACTGTCACACACCAGCAAGCTAACTGGTACACCCACCAGGACCATGAGAGCTCTAAGGCCGGCCATTAAGGACCAAAACGTGCACAGGAGCCCAAGTCCTGGAAATCTCTGCTCCTTCCCCCACCAAGAGTTGGAATACTCCTCCCACTCATTATCCTATGAAATTGCACAACTCATAAAAGCTAACCACAGCACATTTCATGGCCACGCTTGCCTTCTGTGATGGCCCATACTCTTATCTGTAGAGTATGCTCCCTGGGCTGCTCCTGCCTTCTGAGATGGCCCTGTCTGTGCAGTGAGTTTCTCTCTAAATAAATCCACTTCTTACCCATCACTTTGTCTCTCACTGAATTCTTTCTGCCATGAGACATCAAGAATATGGGCTTCATTAAGTCCTGAAACTAGGTGTGTGATCTCAGTTGGAAGACCATGGGTACCAATCTGGATTTTGGCAGGATTCAAGCCCCAATCTGAGTTACATAGTTTCAGACACACTTCACTTAGAACTCAGCTTCTATCACCTCAAGAGTTTTGCCATTTTGGATTAAAAATGGTTTCTGTTAAGAGAGTGTGTAATTTCCTCACTTCTTTCTCACTGCAACAAAGGTTTTAAATGGTGGAGCAGTGTTACAACTGAGTTACAGCTCAGAATTTTATTCAGTAAACAAAGGATAGTACACCCTCAAGGTGTGAGGGCAGGCCAACCCAAAAGGAGAGGCCTCAACCAGTCTTGGCTCCCTCTTTTTATATGTTTTGTCTCCTCTCCTCTGAGCCTGCCCTGTGTAAATTAGGGTTAGCCAGGAAGGAAGCATGTTTGTTTCACCTGATGTTCTCACTCTGGTGCATGAATTTTTCCTTTGTTCCCTTTTTGCAGGCTTTCCCCTTTCTTTGCCTTTTAGCCACTGCCATTTTGGACTCCTTTTTCCTATGATAACTACCTACAATTTCCATAAATACCCTCAGATGTGTTATAAATATTAACTAACAAGAGACCCTGAATCTCATTGGGCACTCATTTTCCAAGATGAGCATTTCACTAAAGCCATGTTAAAGAAGTTCAGTCTCTAGGCAAAGAAAAGCAAGATTGAGTTTTGAGTTTCCTACAAGGAACTGCTGCATAAAGTTGTAAGTACTACACATTTGTATAACTGTCTCTATAACATACGTATTTACAAAATTAATGACTTTAAATGAAAAGTATGCCCCCTGCCAAGTAAAGGGTTCTAAAACAATTAATGAGTACTTTTGCCATAGAAGTATTTAAATGTCTTTTAAAATAACTTAATTTCAACAATGATCATATTTACCATAAAAGGTTGGATATAAGAAAGCACGATGAAATCTAACCATCATCCTACCACTCTCTCTCTGAGGAGAACCCTAGTAATATTTACCGTTTTTTTTTCTTTTTTAGATATTCAGTTATGGGGAACAGATGGATCCTGCTGTATATGAAGCCTCTAGCAGCAGCTGGTACATGGATGATAAATATTTGTAGGCAATGAATATAGTGTACATATTATTTTATAATCCACCTCAACATGTCTTTGTTTTCAAACTAAGATGTTATAAAAGGATAATTTGCAAACTATAAAAATTTTTAAATCTAATAGTTCAGAAAGGGATGAGATAAGAAATTCTTTTCACTCCATATTGCCATTCCCTGGAAGAAATCTGTAGAAATCCTAGAAGTTGACATAGAGAGAAAGAGAGACTATAAATGTGAAGATGCATTTAAGAAAAATTGGAACTAGTATCAGGTTTAGCAATGACTTTTACCATTTAACTATTTATTAAATATGTTGCCCATATCAGCATATATAATTTTACTTCTCTCTTTACAAAGGCTTCATGTGGCTTGTCCTATACGTAATCATTAAATTAATTGACCTTTACATTGTGGCCAACTTTTTTGCTGCTAAAAGCAATGCTAAAAAAAAAAAAAAAAAAAAAAAAAAAAAAAAAAGATTAATCAGTCTCTCATCAAATAGTTTTTGAGCAGCCATGTACCATACAATGAGCTAGATTCTAGGGATTGTGATGTCAACACCACAGGTAAGATCTCTAGCCTCAGGTAGTTCATGAACTAATAGAGGAGATTGTAACAAGAAAACAAAAATGAACATACCCTTTTAAATTTTAATTTGTACTATGAGGGAGAAGGAGGAGAAGGAAGTGATTTACATCAAATGGGCAGAAAGGTCTCTCTGAGGACATAAGTAATCACTTTCATAGGGACAGAGTAAGATAGTTGCAGAAGTACACAGGGAGCTGTGGAAGTCCCAGCAGGGGACTATAGAGTGGGAAACCTAGGAAACTTTGGGAGACCACTGTAAATTAACAATCACTCAAGAAAACTATAGGAATATCATGGAACAAAGCAGGCTTGTTTAACTATAAAGCTATAAATAAAATAATGAGATATACCCCAGGCCATTAAGTGAAAGAAGAATGTCACCATCCTTCTGCTGATTTGAGTAAGTGCTATGATAATCCTAGTTTGACCTCACAGAGTCAGATACTCTCCTGCCCAATACAAAGGAGGAGCTAGTGATATAAGTCTCACATCTACTCAAAGAGGGAGGTCTTTTCCCTCTCCCTAACTTTCCTTTGATTATAAAGCTGTAGTCCACTTAATCCTTGGGGCTGAGCCCCTTCACTTGCCTTCTTGCATCTCTCACAAGCATCTTACATTAATAAAACTACTTCTTGCCTATCACTTTGCCTCTGGATGAATTCCTTTTATGCTGAGACACAAAGAATCTGAGCCTCAGTAAGTCCAGACACCAGGTGAGTGATTGTAATTAAAAGAAGGCTATTATACAGAGTGAAGTAAGCCAGAAAGAAAAACACCAATACAGTATACTAACGCATATATATGGAATTAGGAAGATGGTAACAATAACCCTGTATACGAGACAGCAAAAGAGACACTGATGTATAGAACAGTCTTATGGACTCTGTGGGAGAGGGAGAGGGTGGGGAGATTTGGGAGAATGGCATTGAAACATGTATAATATCATGTATGAAATGAGTCACCAGTCCAGGTTCGATGCACGATACTGGATGCTTGGGGCTGGTGCACTGGGACGACCCAGAGGGATGGTATGGGGAGGGAGGAGGGAGGACGGTTCAGAATGGGGAACACATGTATACCTGTGGCGGATTCATTTCAATATTTGGCAAAACCAATAAAATTAAAAAAAAAAAACAAACATGGGTTCAAATCCTAATCTGAGGTGCACAGATTCAAGCTGGCACCTAAAGGATGACAAACAGGCAGGTTGCAAAGATTTGGGGAAGGTCTAAGTAGAGGGGACAGCTAAGGGAAAGGTGCCAGTGAGAGATCTTGCTTTCAGTAAACTGAACAACAATGAATGTACAAAGAACATTGACCAGGACCAGGTTGAAGGGTAAGAAATGCACGAATCTTGTAGGATCCTAGTTGAACATTTTAAACTTTATTCCAAATGCAATAGGAAACTATCAAAAGTGGTAAGTAAGGGAGTGACATGATCTGATTTGCATTTTTAAAAGATCCCTCTAACCTGGGGAAATAGACTAGAGAGAGGCAAACCCAGGAGATGTGCTGTGGAGTAAAGTCAAAATTGATGCTTTTTAACTGTGGTGTTGGAGAAGACTCTTGAGAGTCCCTTGGACTGCAAGGAGATCAAACAGTTGATCCTTAAGGAAATCAGTCCTGAATATTCATGGGAAGGACTGATGTTGAAGCTGAAACTCCAATACTTTGGCCACCTGATGTTAAGAATTGACTCACTGGAAAAGACTGTGATGCTGGGAAAGATTGAAGGCAGGAGGAGAAGGGGCTGACAGAGGATGATATAGTTTTATGGCATCATTGACTCAATGGATATGAGTTTGAGCAAGCTCTGGGAGTTGGTGATGGACAGGGAAGCTTGGCATGCTGCAGTCCATGGGGTCACCAAGAGTCGGACATGATTGAGCAACTGAACTGAACCGAGTGTCAAAATTTGGTAACAGATTAGCTATGCCAGATAAGATGGTGAATTGTCAAAGGACTCCTGCTGAACTGTGAACAAATGGGAATACCTTTCTCTGAAATAGGGAGGAAATGGAAGAATTGGGTTGGGGGAAAAAATCTAGACTTCCACTTTGAATACATCAATTTTGCACTGCTATTGACAAGCAAGTGGAGATGCCAATTAAGAAAGTGTTAATGTAACAGTCCAGACTTCAGCATAAAAGTATGTGCTACATATAAAATAAAAGCTTTGTCAACTTATGGAAGGCTGGATACATCCAAGGAGAGATGAGTAATGTTGCTTAGCTCATGTTCAGCTGTTCACTGCTCAAAAGCCAATACTCAAAAGAGAAGTGCTAGCAGGCACGGAAAGGTTGCTCAACCAAAACCAACTCCAAAGATTCCACTCTACCATGAAAGTATTTAAACGGAGAACCATTTGGGGAGGGAGGTCAGAGTCTTCCTTATCTTCCACTGTGTGAAAACCCTCTTCTGGTGGTGATGTAATAGGGTGGGGCTCCAGAAATCCTGCTTAGCCTGAAGAGTACATCATGCGACATGCCAGGCTGGGTGAAGCACAAGCTGGAATCAAGATTGCTGGGAGAAATATCAATAATCTCAGATATGGGGATGACACGACCCTTATGGCAGAAAGTGAAGAGGAACTAAAGAGCCTCTTGATGAAGGCGAAAGAGGAGAGTGAAAAAGCTGGATTAAAACTCAAGTTTCAGAAAACTAAGGTCATGGCATCCGGTCCCATCACTTCATGGCAAACAGATGGGGAAACAATGGAAACAGTGTCAGACTTTATTTTCTTGGGCTCCAAACTCACTGCAGATGGTGACCACAGCCATGAAATTAAAAGACACTTGCTCCTTGGAGGAAAAGCTATGACAAACCTAGACAGCGTATTAAAAAGCAGAAATATCATTTTGTTGGCAAAGGTTCATATAGTCAAAGCTATGGTTTTTCCAGTAGTCATGTATGGATGTGAAAGTTGAACCATGAAGAAGACTGAGCACCAAAGAATTGAAATCTGTACCGCTTTCAAACTGCGGTGCTGGAGAAGACTCTTGAGAGTCCCTTGGACTGCAAGGAGTTCAAACCAGAAAATCAACCATGATTATTCATTGGAAGGACTGATGCTGAAGCTGAAGCAATTATATTATATATATAATTCATTTTTACAGCCTTCTCCTTTATAGTTTAATAGAAGATATTGAGTATAGTTCGCTCTGCTATACAGTAGGTCCTCATTGATCTATTTTATATGCAGTTGTTCAGTTCAGTCACTCAATTGTGTCCGACTCTTTGTGACCCCATGAACCACAGCATGCTAGGCCTCCCTGTCCAATACCAACTTCTGGAGGCCACTTAAACTCATGTCCATTGAGTCAGTGATGCCATCCAACCATCTTATTCTCTGTAGTCCCTTTCTCCTTCTGCCCTCAATCTTACCCAGCATCAGCGTCTTTTCCAATGAATCAGCTCTTCATACCAGGTAGCCAAAGTATTGGAGTTTCCGCTTCAACATCAGTCCTTCCAATGAACACCCAGGACTGATCTCCTTTAGGATTGACTGGTTTGACCTCCTTGCAGTCCAAGGGACTCTCAAAAGTCTTCTCCAACACCACAGTTCAAAAGCATCAATTCCTTGGCACTCAGCTTTCTTTACAGTCCAACTCTCACATCCATACATGGCTACTGAAAAAACCATGACTAAAAAAAGCCTTGACTAGATGGACCTTTGTTGGCAAAGTAATGTCTCTTTTTTTTTTTAATTTTTTATTTTCACCTTCATTTTTATTTTGGTTCTGTATAACTTCTATTTTATTTTGATCTTTATAACTGTTTTCTTTTTTGGGGGGTTGGCACTAATCAGGGATCATTATTTGCATTTTATTGTCATGTTTCTTTTGTCTTTCTTTTTTTTTTAATTTTATTTTATTTTTAAACTTTAAAATATTGTATTAGTTTTGCCAAATATTGAAATGAATCCGCCACAGGTATACATGTGTTCCCCGTCCTGAACCCTCCTCCCTCCTCCCTCCCCATACCATCCCTCTGGGTCGTCCCAGTGCAC
>NW_011494602.1:2830562-2831652 GCF_000754665.1 Bison bison bison | reverse complement strand
ACATGATATTATACATGTTTCAATGTCATTCTCCCAAATCTTCCCACCCTCTCCCTCTCCCACAGAGTCCATAAGACTGTTCTATACATCAATGTCTCTTTTGCTGTCTTGTACACAGGGTTATTGTTACCATCTTTCTAAATTCCATATATATGCGTTAGTATACTGTATTGGTGTTTTTCTTTCTGGCTTACTTCACTCTGTATAATAGGCTCCAGTTTCATCCACCTCATTAGAACTGATTCAAATGTATTCTTTTTAATGGCTGAGTAATACTCCATTGTGTATATGTACCACAGCTTTCTTATCCATTCATCTGCTGATGGACATCTAGGTTTTTAATATGCTATCTAGGTTGGTCATAACTTTCCTTCCAAGGAGTAAACGTCTTTTAATTGCATGGCTGCAATCACCATCTGCAGTGATTTTGCAGTCCAGAAAAATAAAATCAGCCACTGTTTCCACTGTTTCCCCATCTATTTGCCATGAAGTGATGGGAGACCAGATGCCATGATCTTAGCTTTCTGAATGTTGAACTTTCAGCCAACTTTTTCACTCTCCTCTTTCATCAAGAGGCTCTTTAGTTCCTCTTCACTTTCTGCCCTAGAGTGTGTATGTTAATCCCAAATTACTAAGTTATCTCCCCCAAAGCCATCCCCTTTGCTAGCTGTAAGTTTGTTTCCTATGTCTATGAGTCTATTCCTGTTTTGTAAGTAAGTTCGTGATATAAGTTTTTCAGATTCCACATGCTCCTCCTTTCGTTTCTGCATCCCCTCTCTTTCCTGATTAGCAAATGTTTGAATCTGCCCTTTGGAACTCAGGGAAGGTCTAGGAAGCTGTTGTTGCTTAGTTGCTATGTCGTGTCCAACTCTTTGTGATCCCATGGACTGTACCCTGCCAGGCTCCTCTGTCCATGGGATTCCCCAGGCAAGAATACTGGAGCGAGTTGCCACTTCCTTCTCCAGGGGATCTTCCTGACTCAGGGATCAAACCTGTGATCCCGTGTCTCCTACACTGCCAGGTGGATTCTTTACCACTGAGCCACTTGGAAATTTCCTATAAACAAGGAACAGGGATCAAGGAAAGAATC
>NW_011494602.1:2828138-2830462 GCF_000754665.1 Bison bison bison | reverse complement strand
AATCTGTACCCAGAAGGGCTTCCCACCGCATCCCCCACCCCGGGATCCTGTTCCGTTTCACTAAGACATCATAGGAAAAGGAGGTTGAGTGAAGAGAAGAATACAAGCTGTAGAGATGTCTGAGAGAAGGTTATTCCAGCACACAGGTCAGTGGGGGAGAAAACTAGGCAAATGTTACATACTGAGAGATCAGAGGCAGATGGGGAAATCCACATCAGGGGCATTTGAGGGGCAAAACCAGGTGGCAATGTGTTAACCAGTTATTGGAAAGTAGAAGGAGGTATAACCCAGACAACTCTTTAGAGAAGTTTCATTTTAAAAGTCTGCAAAATAAGAAAAGTAGAGTAACTATAGGAGTCCTAGGGTCAAAACAATTCATGTTTGTTACTATAATTATAATGACAATCCTAGTGGAGTTTTGCATATTAACAGGAATGATCCAATAAACTGACAGGGAATAACCAACCAAACAAATCAAGTTGGAGGTTAGGAAGAATGGGACTCAAGGTACAGTTTGTTTTTTATTCTCTTCAGGAAATAGGAACGATGAAAGAGAAACAGGACTCAGACACCAGCTGGTTTGGAGATTTGTGATAAAATGTCAGGAATCTTCCCGGTGGTGTTTTCTCTCCTCTCAAGAAAGCATGAGACAAGTTATCAGCTTGAAGTGTTTGCACTTATGTGCCTCTGAGAAGAAGAGATAAGTTTGAAGGCAAATAGCTAGAAGTCAAATTATTTGCAGACAATGGAAAGAGAAGCTTGGTAGAACTGCCTGGTAGTGTTTTACTTGGCATACAGAGAAAATTTCAAAAGATACATGCACTCTAATGTTCACAGAAGCACTATTTACAATGACCAAAACATAGAAGCAACCTAAGTGCCCATCTACAGATGAATAAATAAAGAAGATGTGGTGTATATAAAGAATGGAATATTACTCAACCATAAAAATCAATGAAATAATGCCATTTACAGAAACATGGATGAACCTAGAGATTATCATACAAAACAAAGACAAAATTCATATGACATCACTCATATGTGGAATCTAAAAAAATGATATAAATGAATTTACAAAATAGAAATATACTCATAGACATAGAAAAAACACTTATGGTTACCAAAGGAAAAGGTGGGGGTGGGGGAGTGAAACAGAAGTGGAGAGGGTAAAGCACATCCTTTAAAGGAATGACATAGCCATCAGTTCAGTTCAGTCTCTCAGTTGTGTCCGACTCTGCGACCCCATGAATTGCATCATGCCAGGCCTCCCTGTTCATCACCAACTCGTGGAGTTCACCCAGACTCACGTCCATCGAGTCAGTGATGCCATCCAGCCATCTCATCCTCTGTCGTCCCCTTCTCCTCCTGCCCCCCAATCCCTCCCAGCATCAGAGTCTTTTCCAACGAGTCAACTCTTTCCATGAGGTGGCCAAAGTACTGAAGTTTCAGCTTTAGCATCATTCCTTCCAAAGAAATCCCGGGGCTGATCTCCTTCAGAATGGACTGGTTGGATCTCCTTGCAGTCCAAGGGACTCTCAAGAGTCTTCTCCAATACCACAGGTCAAAATCATCAGTTCTTCGGTGCTCAGCCTTCTTCACAGTCCAAATTTCACATCCATACATGACCACAGGAAAAACCATAGCCTTGACTAGACGAACCTTTGTTGGCAAAGTAATGTCTCTGCTTTTGAATATGCTATCTAGCTTGGTCATAACTTTCCTTCCAAGGAGTAAGTGTCTTTTAAATTCATGGCTGCAGTCACCATCTGCTGTGATTTTGGAGCCCCCAAAACATAAAGTCTGACACTGTTTCCACTGTTTCCCCATCTATTTCCCATGAAGTGATGGGACTGAGTGCCATGATCTTCGTTTTCTGAATGTTGAGCTTTAAGCCAACTTTTTAACTCTCCACTTTCACCTTCATCAAGAGGCTTTTTAGTTCTTCTTCACTTTCTGCCATAAGGGTGGTGCCATCTGCATATCTGAGGTTACTGATACTTGTCCCGGCAATCTTGATCCCAGCTTGTGTTTCTTCCAGTCCAGCGTTTCTCATGATGTACTCTGCATATAAGTTAAAGAAGCAGGGTGACAATATACAGCCTTGACATACTTCTTTTCCTATTTGGAACCAGTCTGTTGTTCCATGTCCAGTTCTAACTGTTGCTTCCTGACCTGCATACAAATTTCTCAAAAGGCAGGTCAGGTGGTCTGGTATTCCCATCTCTTTCAGAATTTTCCACAGTTTATTGTGATCCACACAGTCAAAGGTTTTGGCATAGTCAATAAAGCAGAAATAGATGTTTTTCTGGAACTCTCTTGCTTTT
>NW_011494602.1:2822751-2827774 GCF_000754665.1 Bison bison bison | reverse complement strand
TATGATTATACAGTGGAAGTGAGAAATAGATTTAAGGGCCTAGATCTGATAGATAGAGTGCCTGATGAACTATGGAATGAGGTTCATGACATTGTACAGGAGACAGGGATCAAGACCATCCCCATGGAAAAGAAATGCAAAAAAGCAAAATGGCTGTCTGGGAAGGCCTTACAAATAGCTGTGAAAAGAAGAGACGCTAAAAGCTAAGGAGAAAAGGAAAGATATAATCATCTGAATGCAGAATTCCAAAGAATAGCAAGAAGAGATAAGAAAGCCTTCCTCAACGATCAATGCAAAGAAATAGAGGAAAACAACAGAATGGGAAAGACTAGAGATATTTTCAAGAAAATTAGAGATACCAAGGGAACATTTCATGCAAAGATTGGCTTGATAAAGGACAGAAATGGTATGGACCTAACAGAAGCAGAAGATATTAGAAGAGATGGCAAGAATACACAGAAGAACTGCACAAAAAGATCTTCATGACCTAAATAATCACGATGGTGTGATCACTGACCTAGAGCCAGACATCCTGGAATGTGAAGTCAAGTGGGCCTTAGGAAGCATCACTATGAACAAAGCTAGTGGAGGTGATGGAATTCCAGTGGAGCTATTTCAAATCCTGAAAGATGATGCTGTGAAAGTGCTGCACTCAATATGCCAGCACATTTGGAAAACTCAGCAGTGGCCACAGGACTGGAAAAGGTCAGTTTTCATTCCAATCCCAAAGAAAGGCAATGTCAAAGAATGCTCAAACTACCACACAATTGCACTCATGACATAGTCATAGGACATGATAAAAACTGGTTAGGATCAACTAGGTCCAAGGTAGTGGAAGATTTGATTTCCAGTGAACCTTGAGCCTCATTACATACTAGTTGCTAAATAACACACCCACCAATGCCATGATAGTTCTGAAAGCAAAACTGTTAGTCACTCAGTTGTGTCCAGCTCTTTGCGACCCCATGGACTATAGCCTGCCAGGCTCCTCTGTCCATGAAATTCTCCAGGCAAGAATATTGGAATGGGCATCCATTCCCTTCTTCAGGGGATCTTCCCAACCCAGGGATCGAACCTGGGTCTCTGGCACTGCAGGCTGGAGAGCCACTAAGGAAGTTCAGCCTAACCATAAAAGGCCAAAATGTGGGCAGTGGCTCAATTCTGAAAATCCTTGCCCCTTCCCTGAAATAGTTAGAATAATCTTCCTATTCAGTAGCCTATTAAACTACCTAGCCCATAAAAACAAACCATGCCATATTCCAGAGCTTCTAGCCTTCTGATATAGATTCTGTGGACTGTGCTTCTGTCTAAATAAATTTACTTCTTACCTATCACCTTATCTCTCACTGAATTCTTTCTGTGATGAGATTGTGTCCGAGCTTCGTTAAATCCTGAGACCAGGTGTGTGATATCAATTAAAAGACAGTGGGTTCTGGCTTGGTACGAGCCCCAGCCCATTGATTGAGTCCCAGTCTGAGTTGCATGGTTTCAGCACAGATAAATTAGGAGTTAGGGATTAACAGGTGCACTATTATACGTAAAATGGATAAACAACAAGGACCTGTGTATAACACAGGCAACTATATTCAATACCTTACAATAACTAATGATGTGAAAGAATCTTTAAAAGAATATATATATATATATATAACTGAATCACTTTACTGTTCACCTGAAACCAAGACTACACTGTAAACCAACTATACTTCAATTAAAAAAAAAAGTTGGGGTTCATAAATTTATAGTGACACCAACCTGCCAGCTGTGATTCTCTCAAGTAACATTCATGAAGAGCTGGGTTCATCCAGGGCAGTGTTTCTCAAAGTGTGCTTCCCAGACCAGTACCATCAACCTCACCAGATAACTTATGAAAATGCAAATGATCAGGTTCCACCCTAAACAAAGGTCCATCTAGTCAAAACTATAGTTTTTCCAGTAGTCATGTATGGATGTGAGAATTGGACCATAAAGAAGGTTGAGTGCAGAAGAATTGATGCTTTTGAACTGTGGTGTTGGAGAAGACTTGACAGTCCTTTGGTTTGCAAGATCAAACCAGTCAATCCCAAAGGAAATCAGTCCTGAATATTCATTGGAAGGACTGATGCTGAAGCTGAAGCTCCAATACTTTGACCACCTGATGCAAACAACTGACTCATCAGAAAAGACCCTGATGCTGGGAAAGACTGAAGGCAGGAGGAGAAGGGGACGACAGAGGATGAGATGGTTGGATGGCATCACCAACTCGATGGGCATGAGTTTGAGCAAGCTCTGGGAGACAGTGAAGGACAGGGGGACCTGGCATGCTGCAGTCCTTGGGGTCACAAAGAGTTGGACATGACTAAGTAACTAAACAACGACAACCCTAGAATTAATTTTCTCACAGTGCCTGGGGTAAGGTCCATCAGTCCAGTCTCACTTGCCCTCCAGGTGATTCTGATACACTGGAAAGTCTGAGAACCACTAAACTAGGGACAGCTTATTTTGCCTTGTAAATACAAAGGAGGGAGGGGGCGGGGGAAAGCGTATCTGCAAGAGCGATTATACTGACAATCCAAGCAATAAAATCCGGATAAGCAGCAAAGACATACTTTATAGACACCTTTGCCCCATTTTAAAAAGTATTATACACGCATTGTTGTACAGCAGAAACTAACACAACATTGTGAAGCAATTATATTTCAATTAAAAAGTATTGTTCTTGAAGGAAAAGTTTCTATGTTTTAAATTGTGATACATATGGCACAATGGCTCTCTAAAACTTCACCTACCCATTCACAGGTCCACAGAGAAACCCCACAGCATCGTGTAGTTGCTCCAAAACTTTCTCCATGGTTGTGCGTGTGCATTTTCTTTGATAGCTGCTTTCATGTTTGGTCTATGTTGTGCGTGCATATCTTTTATTGCACTTATGTTCCCTAAGATGAACTGAGAACAGTGTGGGGGTACCTCACAATAATGTAGGGCAGAGGATGAGAGCAGTTTTAATTGGAACATGCAATACATTCAGAGTATTCTATGGCCCTGTCATTAATAATAAGAATGTGTCTCCTGTTCTACTGCAGTGATGTTCCCATTCAGTTCTATCCTGGGAAGATTCGCATGGGTCTTCTATTAAGTCCTGGAGAACACACTTTAAGAAAGAGATTTATAATCCATAATACAAATGTAATAATAATGTGCCTTCCTGAGATCAAATATGAATGTTTTGGGAATATCTGGGCTAAAAGGGAGACTTCTATGAAGAGAAGAGTCTAGGAAAGTGACTGGCATGACATTCATAAATAAATATGTGAATAATTGACCAATGAAAGAGTGTAGACTTCATTGCCACAAATCTTTAAAAAAGATTCAATGGTAGAATTCCTAAGGAGACAACATCTATAAGAATGCTGCTGCTACTGCTAAGTCACTTCAGTCGTGTCCGACTCTGTGTGACCCCATAGGTGGCAACCCACCAGGCTCCTCTGTCCCTGGGATTCTCCAGGCAAGAACACTGGAGTGGGTTGCCATTTCCTTCTCCAATGCATGAAAGTGAAAAGTCAAAGTGAAGTCACTCAGTCGTGTCCGACTCTTTGCGACCCCATGGACCACAGCCAACCAGGCCCCCCCCATCCATGGGATTTTCCAGGCAAGAGTACTGGAGTGGGGTCCCATCGCCTTCTCCAATCTATAAGAATACATCTTAATAAAACAGACCTTTCTTCTCCAGTGTTCTAGGATTTCAAAGCCATGGTTGTAGGGCATTAGCTAAAGGCTAGAATAAGAATCTTTACCTAATCTCTATCTTTGAGATTCAGGATGCTCTGAGGGTTCCAAATGCCATTTCCCTAGAGATAAACTCACTGTTTCTGTTATTCACATGTCTAATATAGCCTGGTTTCCAACCAAAGGATTTGAGTTTCTCATTTAGCATAAAGTTAAAGATCATTTTGTTTTTTCAGTTTTGAGTGTACTATACAACTACGCTATCCCACACTGAAGGTAAGGAAGGGCGGCAGTGGGGAGATACCCCTCGTCCAAGGTAAGGAGCAATGGCTGCGCTTTGCTGGAGCACCCGTGAAGAGATACCCCACGCCCAAGGTAAGAGAAACCCAAGTAAGATGGTAGGTGTTGCAAGAGAGCATCAGAGGGCAAACACACTGAAACCATACTCAAAGAAAACTAGTCAGTCTAATCACATTAGGACCACAGCCTTGTCTAACTCAATGAAACTAAGCCATGCCCGTGGGGCAACCCAAGACAGGCAGGTCATGGTAGAGAGATTTGACAGAATGTGGTCCACTGGAGAAGGGAATGGCAAACCACTTCAGTATTCTTGCCTTGAGAACCCCATGAACAGTGTGAAAATGCAAAATGATAGGATACTGAAAGAGAAACTCCCCAGGTCAGTAGGTGCCCAATATGTTATGGGAGATCAGTGGAGAAATAACTCCAGAAAGAATGAAGGGATGGAGCCAAAGCAAAAAGAATACCCAGCTGTGGATGTGACTGGTGAGAGAAGCAAGGTCCGATGCTGTAGAAAGCAATATTGCAAAGGAACGTGGAATGTCAGGTCCATGAATCAAGGCAAATTGGAAATGGGCAAACAGGAGATAGCAAGAGTGAATGTCGACATTCTAGGCATCAGCGAACTGAAATGGACTGGAATGGGTGAATTTAACTCAGATGACCATTATATCTACTACTGTGGGCAGGAGTCCCTCAGAAGAAATGGAGTGGCCATCATGGTCAACAAAAGAGTCTGAAATGCATTACTTGGATGCAATCTCAAAAACGACAGAATGATCTCTGTTCGTTTCCAAGGCAAACCATTCACTATCACAGTAATCCAAGTCTATGCCCCAACCAGTAACACTGAAGAAGCTGAAGTTGAACGGCTCTAGATGAAGACCTACAAGACCTTTTAAAACTAACACCCAAAAAAGATGTCCTTTTCATTATAGGGGACTGGAATGCAAAAGTAGGAAGTCAAGAAACACCTGGAGTAACAGGCAAATTTGGCCTTGGAATACGGAATGAAGCA
>NW_011494602.1:2820348-2821957 GCF_000754665.1 Bison bison bison | reverse complement strand
TCAGGCACTCTATCTATCAAATCCCTTATGATTATACAGTGGAAGTGAGAAATAGATTTAAGGGCCTAGATCTGATAGATAGAGTGCCTGATGAACTATGGAATGAGGTTCATGACATTGTACAGGAGACAGGGATTAAGATCATTCCCATGGAAAAGAAATGCAAAAAAGCAAAATGGCTGTCTGGGGAGGCCTTACAAATAGCTCTGAAAAGAACAGAAGCAAAATCAAAGGAGAAAAGGAAAGATATAAACATCTGAATGCAGAGTTCCAAAGAAGAGCAAGAAGAGATGAGAAAGCCTTATTTCAGCGATCAATGCAAAGAAATAGAGGAAAACAACAGAATGGGAAAGACTAGGGATCTCTTCAAGAAAATCAGAGATACCAAAGGAACATTTCATGCAAAGATGAGCTCGATAAAGGACAGAAATGGTATGGACCTAACAGAAGCAGAAGATATTAAGAAGAGATGGCAAGAATAGACAGAAGAACTGTACAAAAAAGATCTTCACGACCCAGATAATCACGATGGTGGGATCACTGACCTAGAGCCAGACATCCTGGAATGTGAAGTCAATACAGAGTGAAGTAAGCCAGAAAGAAAAACACCAATACAGTATACTAATGCATATATATGGAATTTAGAAAGACGGTAACAATAACCCTGTGTACAAGACAGCAAAAGAGACACTGATGTATAGATCAGTCTTATGGACGCTGTGGGAGAGGGAGAGGGTGGGGAGATTTGGGAGAATGGCATTGAAACATGTATAATATCATGTATGAAACGAGTCGCCAGTCCAGGTTCGATGCACCATACTGGATGCTTGGGGCTGGTGCACTGGGACAACCCAAAGGAAGGGTATGGGGAGCGAGGAGGGAGGAGGGTTCAGGATGGGGAACACAGGTATACCTGTGGCGGATTCATTTCTATATTTGGCAAAACTAATACAATATTGTGAAGTTTAAAAATAAAATAAAAAAAAAGAAAGAAAGAAAGCATCACTACAAACAAAGCTAGTGGAGGAGATGGAATTCCAGTTGAGCTATTCCAAATCCTGAAAGATGATGCTGTGAAAGTGCTGCACTCAATATGCTAGCAAATTTGGAAAACTCAGCAGTGGCCACAGGACTGGAAAAGGTCAGTTTTCATTCCAATCCCCAAGAAAGGCAATGCCAAAGAGTGCTCAAACTATCGCACAGTTGCACTCATCTCACACGCTAGGAAAGTAATGATCAAAATTCTCCAAGCCAGGCTTCAGCAATATGTGAACCATGAACTTCCTGATGTTCAAGCTGGTTTTAGAAAAGGCAGAGGAACCAGAGATCAAATTGCCAACATTCGCTGGATCATGGAAAAACAGACTGGTTCCAAATAGGAAAAGGAGTTCGTCAAGGCTGTATATTGTCACCCTGTTTATTTAACTTATATGCAGAGTACATCATGAGAAACGCTGGACTGGAAGAAACACAAGCTGGAATCAAGATTGCCGGGAGAAATCTCAATAACCTCAGATATGCAGATGACACCACCCTTATGGCAGAAAGTGAAGAGGAACTCAAAAGCCTCTTGATGAAAGTGAAAGTGGAGAGTGAAAAAGTTGGCTTA
>NW_011494602.1:2819886-2820248 GCF_000754665.1 Bison bison bison | reverse complement strand
GCTAGATAGCATATTCAAAAGCAGAGACATTACTTTGCCAACAAATGTTCGTCTAGTCAAGGTTATGGTTTTTCCTGTGGTCATGTATGGATGTGAGAGTTGGACTGTGAAGAAGGCTGAGCGCCGAAGAATTGATGCTTTTGACCTGTGGTGTTGGAGAAGACTTTTGAGAGTCCCTTGGACTGCAAGGAGATCCAACCAGTCCATTCTGAAGGAAATCAGCCCTGGGATTTGTTTGGAGAGAATGATGCTAAAGCTGAAACTCCAGTACTTTGGCCACCTCATGTGAACAGTTAACTCATTGGAAAAGACTCTGATGCTGGGAGGGAGTTGGGGGCAGGGAGGAGGAAGGGGACAACGAG
>NW_011494602.1:2818245-2819528 GCF_000754665.1 Bison bison bison | reverse complement strand
GGCATCACTGACTCGATGGATGTGAGTCTGAGTGAACTCCAGGAGTTGATGATGGACAGGGAGGCCTGGTGTGCTGCAATTCATGGGGTCACAAAGAGTTGGACACAACTGAGCGACTGATCTGATCTGATCTTTATATATATATATATATATTCACAACTGCTTATACTATCATTTAACATCTACTTGGACTTTGTGTCTATGGCATAACAATTTGAAAAATGTACCCAGAGACCCAGAAGCAAAAGGCATTTCAAACACTAAAGATTGAAAGAAAGGAATATAAGATTAATTCTGAAAATTCAAAGACAGGAGAGTGTGAAAAGTCTTCTAACAGTGGTACATTTAGGTAAAGGGTGATATCTAATCATCAGGTTTCCTCTTGTAAACTTATTTTTTCCTGTAAGATATGGAATTAGTAGAGTAAAAGTATATGGGCAGAGGTTTCAACATTACTATTGACTCTATATGAAAATAAATTATAAAAACCTTATATATAACCTTTCTCAAGAAGGCCTTCTGGTCATGGTGAGAATAACTTAGTGGGTCACTCTTTCCTCCATGGTCGCCTACAAGGAGAAAAAAGACGCTAGCTAGAAACACTGACTCACTATGTGGGACAATACAGCACACCAGCTAACTCCTTGTTCTCTCCTTGTCCATGAAAAGTCTCAGATTTTCAAACTCATTCAAGTGTATACGCTAATGTCAATTTCAATTCAAATGATGTGAAAAAAATAATGAGCTAGTACATCCTACATGCCTCACAACAATGTCCTTTTGTGTTTTAAACGAAGGTTTTCCTATCCTGTCCTAAGTAGAAAACTTTAGAGAAAGTTTTTTTGTTTTAATTTTAATTGGAGAATAGTTGATTTACAACATTATGTTAGTTTCAGGCTTACAGCAAAGTTAATAAGTTATACATACATAAATATTCCATTCTTTTTTAGATTCTTTTCTCTTATAGGTCATTACAGAGTACTGAGTTCTCTGTGCTATACAGTAAGTCTTTAGTAGTTATCTATTGTATATATAGTAGCGTGTATATGCCAATCCCAATCTTCCTTTCTATATTTGTGACTCTATTTCTGTCTTGTAAATAAGTTTATTTGTACCATTTTTTAGATTTCACATATAGGCGATATCACGTGCTATTTATCTTTCTCTGACAAAGATTTTAAGAGTTTCTTAATCACTTAAAAATTCTCTCTGAATCTCAGCTGCCTAAAAACAGAATATCAATCTTATCAAAGTGTGCAGGTATTATGTGTGTAAGAGAAACT
>NW_011494602.1:2815930-2817553 GCF_000754665.1 Bison bison bison | reverse complement strand
GTGGCGGATTCATTTTGATATTTGGCAAAACTAATACAATTATGTAAAGTTTAAAAATAAAATAAAATTAAAAAAAATAAAAAATAAAATGTAGTTCTTAAAAAAAAAAAAAAAAGCAAACACTGCACAAGAGCTCATTTTTAAAATGTGGGTTTACTAGAAATTGATATCCAGAATTTACAGCTGCAATTGCCTGAAACTATAAAACCCCTTTACCAGGAAATCAATGACCACTCACTACACCAAGCTCAGAGCCCAGACAGAATGAAATAGTATGCAAGGGCAAAGCCTGAGCACATATTTGAGACTAATAAGTACAAGCTTCTCCAAAGTGCTTGAGAAATAACAGTTTTCCTGTGAGGGGAAAGAGACAAATGGTCCTTATGTGAAAATGGAGACATTCCACATCTAAACAATTAGTATGACTTACTAAAGGCAAACATTAAAAAAAAAAAAAAAAAACAGAGTCTAAGGAAAACATATTAGCTTCAAAAACAGACCATTTCTTAAAATAAAGACAGATCAAGTAGACATTGAAAAAGGTGCTATCTCTAGCACTTGTGATTTATCTAAACCCATTTTTCAGGCTAACATGATGCAATTATACATGCATTAAAGTATCAACTGTGAAAGAAAAACAACCTGCCAATAGACACCTTCTGGGAAAAAGTAGAATTAAAATAAATGGATATTATAGTCAATAGTTGTTAAGAAGCCAAGGAGTCCCATTCTCAATTAGGCATTCCTAACTGCACAAGACTTTTTCTGTAAACCCAGAAACAAAATCCTGATGCCTTTTTAAAAACTACTACCAAAATCTGACATGGAAGGCATCACATATCAGCTAAGTGCATTATCTCAGTTGTATTAAAATAAAGGCAAAGATTAATATGGGGTGAAAAAGTTGTATATACAACTAAGCCTAACCATGCCTCCAGAGGCCCATCTGGAAGGCCTGGGGTATAGCTGCTGCAGGAGACCTATCAGGCACCAGCCATGAACAGTGTCTGTGCACCAGTAGCCTCTTCACCACCTGGGAACTTGGTAAATATGCAGAATCTCAGACCCAATCCAGACTTACTGAATCAGAATCTGCATTTAACAAGAGCCTTAGTGAATCACATGTTCATTAAAGTCTGAGAAGCACAATTATGGTTTCTTAAACCCCCTCCCAGTGTCACCTGGAGGTGCTTATATAAAATGCAGATTCCTAAGCACCTTCTCAGACTTACTGAATCTCTAGAATTAGTCATGTCAATGTGTTAAGAAAGCACTTCTCAGTAATCTTTCAAATCAGGCAGAGAGGACAGACATTGGCTCTCCTTATTGGCAGATCCCACCAACAGAGGATGAAAATATTTGGGGGGAAAATCCAGAAAGTTCTAAAAACCAAAACTTAAATTTGCCATGCACTAGGTAGCAAAAGAGACATAGATGTAAAGAACAGACTTTTGGACTAGGTGGTGCGGGAGAAGGCGAGGGTGGGGTGATATGAGAGAATAGCATTGAAACATGTATATTACCATATGTAAAATAAATGACCAGTGCAAGTTTGATGCATGAAGCAGGGCACTCAAAGCTGGTGCTCTGGGACAACCCAGAAGGATGGGGTGGGGAGGGAGG
>NW_011494602.1:2806387-2815830 GCF_000754665.1 Bison bison bison | reverse complement strand
GGGTGTTCAGGATAGGGAACACATGTACACCCGTGGCTGATTCATGACGAAGCATGGCAAAACCCACCGCAATATTGTAAAGTAATCAGCCTCCAATTAAAATAAATTAATTAATTTAAAAACTTTTTAAATCTGAAAAAAAAAATTTGCCATGCACTGGCAACTACTCACATGGTACTTACACTATTAATATTATAGGTAATCTAGAGAGGATTTAAAGTACACAGGAAGACATGTTTGCTATATGCAAATATGATGCTACTTTGTACAAGAGACTTGAGCATTCATGGATTTTGGTATCCCTGGGGGATCCTGGAACCAGTTTCCCACAGATAGAGAGGGATGGCTATACATCAATGGAAAATAAATAAGAGTCCAGAAAAAAATATATCTATGGTGAATTCTTTTTCTTTTATCTTAAAAAATTTATCTTTTGACATGTTTTAAATTTTTTTAATTGAGGCATGATTGACATGCAAAAAGCTGTACATATTTAATGTATACATCTTGATAATTTCGAAGGCAAGCACACACCCGTGAAACCATCACCACATACAATGTCATAACTTTGTTACCTCTAAAAGTCTTTTTTTCAAATAACATTTAACGTAACATCTACCATCTTAAAATTCTTAACTGTACAATACAGGAGTGTTAACTATATGTACTATGTCATAGATTCCTAGGACTTATCTTGCATAGTTGAAACCATGACCAAAACCTTGACCAAAACTTTGACCAAAACCTCCCTGAGCCCCCACTCCTCCTAGCCCCTGGTAACTCCCTACTCTACTCTCTGCCTCAAATTTGACAACTTTCTGATATAAGATTTTTGATATAAGTGAGATCAGGTAGTATTTGCTCTTCTATGTCTGGATTATTTTATTTAGCATAATATCTTCCAAGTTTATTTATGTTCTAACAACAGACAGAATTTCCTCTTTTTCAAGGTGGAATAAAGCTTCTTTATCCATTCCTCTGTCAATGGACATTTAGGTTGTTTCTATGTTTTGGCTATTGTAAATAATGCTACAATGAGCACTGGGTAGCAGATATCTCTTTGACATCCTGGTTTCAATTCTTGGGTATATACCCAGAAAATTGCCAAGGCAGTTCAAGTGGGGAAAGAATAATATTTTCAACAAACGGTGTTGGGACAAGTAGATATCCACACACAAAAGAATGAACTTCACCCTCACCACTTCACAGCCTATCCAAAATTTAACAGAAAAAGGACCAAAGACCTACTATAATACTTTATGGATCAAACACCTACTATAAAACTCCTAGAAGAAAAAAATACAGAGTAAATCTGCATGACTTCAGAGCTGACGATGGTTTCTTAGATCTAACACCTGAAACACAATCAATCAAAGGAAAAATAGATAAATCTGATTTTATAAAAAACTTTTCTGCAAAAGACACTATCAAGAGAGTGAAAAAATAATCCACAGAATGAAAGAAAATATTTGCAAATCATATATATGATAATGATATGTCAATCTAGTATCCAGAGTATAAAAAGCACTCTTAGAACTCAAAAAATATGGAAGTGGAAGAGTTCCTAAATAATCCAATTTACAAATGAGTAAACATTTTCCCAAAGACAATATATAAATTGCCAATAAGCATGTAAAAAAGATGCTCCATATCACTAATCATCAGTGAAATGAAAATCAAAAACACAATGGGGTTCCACTGTATACGCACTAGGATGGCTAGAATTAAATAGTAGGACCATAACCAGAAGGATGAGGATATAGAGAAACTAGAACTCCATTAGGAATGTAAAATGGTGTAGCAACACTGGAAAACAGTTTGGGAATTCTTCAAAAAGTAAAACATGGAGTAACCATATGACCCAGGAATTCCATTCCTAGATATATACCCAAGGAAGTTGAAAAAATGCATCCACACAAAATCTGTACTAGTATTCACAAAAGAAGTATTGTTCATGGCTGCAAAAAAAGTGGAAATAACACACATGTCAACCAAATGATGAGTGGATAAACAAAAGGTGGTAAATCCATACAATGAAATATTTTTCAGTCATTTACTGATGGATGGATGAACCTTAAAAACATTATGCTAAGTGAAAAAAAGCCAGTTACAAAGGACCACAAATTATAAACTTCGTATACACAGAATCAACACAAAACAGGTAAATCCACAGAGATATAAAGTTGACTGATGGTTGTCTACTGCTAGTAGTCTGGTGGGGTGATGGAAAAGGAGAATGAAAGCTAACAACATCCAGGTGTCTTTCTGGAGTGATGAGAATGTTTTAAAATTGATTATGGTGATGATTGCATAACTCGATATTAAACTGAATAATTCAATTGTATAGAATATTGACTATATCTCAATAAAGCTGCTATTAAAATTTACAGGAGTGATTATTTCTGTGGGGAAAGAAGGCAATGCAATTTGGGGACAAGTACATAGAAAGACTTCAACTATTTAGGGATAAATTATTTCTTAAGCTGGGTGGTAGGTATATGGAGTGTTATGTAAGCATCATAGGTATATCTGGAATATATCCTTATACTCATTATATTGTTCTTTCTACCTTGCAAGTGATCCCAGAAGGAAGATCTGTGCCTTGACTAGTCAGAGAAACCTCATCACCATCACCTCCAAGTTCTCATCCAACATTCAGTTCAGTTCAGTCACTCAGGCGTGTCCAACTCTTTGCAACCCCATGAATTGCAGCCAGGCCTCCCTGTCCATCACCAACTCCCGGAGTTCACTGAGACTCACGTCCATCGAGTCAGTGATGCCATCCAGCCATCTCATCCTCTGTCGTCCCCTTCTCTTCCTGCCCCCAATCCCTCCCAGCATCTGGATCTTTTCCAATGAGTCAACTTTTCGCATGAGGTGGCCAAACTATTGGAGTTTCAGCTTTAGCATCAGTCCTTCCAAAGAACACCTAGGACTGATCTCCTTTAGGATGGACTGGTTGGATCTCCTTGCAGTCCAAGGGACTCTCAAGAGTCTTCTCCAACACCACAGTTCAAAAGCATCAATTCTTCAGCGCTCAGCTTTCTTCACAGTCCAACTCTCACATCCATACATAACCACTGGAAAAACCATAGCCTTGACTAGGTGGACCTTTGTTGGCAAAGTAATGTCTCTGCTTTTGAATATGCTATCTAGGTTGGTCATAACTTTCCTTCCAAGAAGTAAGCGTCTTTCAATTTCATGGCTGCAATCACCATCTGCAGTGATTTTGGAGCCCCCAAAAATAAAGTCTGACACTGTTTCCACTGTTTCCCCATTTATTTCCCATGAAGTGATGGGACCTGATGCCATTTTAGTTTTCTGAATGTTGAGCTTTAAGGCAACTTTTTCAGTCTCCTCTTTCACTTTCATCAAGGGCTTTTTAGTTCCTCTTCACTTTCTGCCACAAGGTGGTGTCATCTGCGTATCTGAGGTTATTGATATTTCTCCCGGCAATCGTGATTCCAGCTTGTGCTTCTTCCAGACCAGCGTTTCTCATGATGTACTCTGCATAGAAGTTAAAGAAGCAGGGTGACAATATACAGCCCTGATGTACTCCTTTTCCTATTTGGAACCAGTCTGTTGTTCCATGTCCAGTTCTAACTGTTGCTTCCTGACCTGCATATAGGTTTCTCAAGAGGCAGGTCAGGTGGTCTGGTATTCTGATCTCTTTCAGAATTTTCCACAATTTATTGTGATCCACACAGTCAAAGGCTTTGGCATAGTCAATAAAGCAGAAATAGATGTTTTCTGGAACTCTCTTGCTTTTTTGATGATCCAGCGGATGTTGTCAATTGGATCTTTGGTTCCTCTGCCTTTTGTAAAACCAGCTTGAACATCTGGAAGTTCACAGTTCATGTAGTGCTGAAGCTTGGCTTGAAGAATTTTGAGCATTACTTTGCTAGCCTGTGAGATGAGTGCAACTGTGAGGTAGTTTGAACATTCTTTGGCATTGCCTTTCATTAGGATTGGAATGAAAACTGACCTTTTCTAGTCCTGTGGTCACTGCTGAGTTTTCCAAATTTGCTGGCATATTGAGTGCAGCACTTTAACAGCATCATCTTTCAGGATTTGAAATAGCTCAACGAACATTAGAAGGATATATACCAGATATACCTATGATGCTTACATAACATTACAGCTTCACACCAGATCTCTGAAATCAGAGACTCTGGGAAGCTAAACTGACTATGAAAAAATAGATCATTTTGCTGAGCAACCCAGTCAGAGAACAGCTGATGCTATTTTTCTGCTGAGGCAATGCAAAACTGTGTTATGTTTTCTGGCAGCCTCATAATGATGATGACTCAAGATTCAGGGTTTGGGGGATAACTGTATTTAAAGAAATTTTAAAAAAAGAAGAAGAACATAAAATGGGTTCAAAATATGTGCTTTTAGAAAGTTAAGTAACAGCCCAGGCAACTGAAGGGCAGAAAACATTTTTTCCTCCCATCAGGGATTTAATTGGATGTATAGTTGGATCTTACCTTTTGTCTAATCTAAATTGGGCTTTAATTTGGATCCAGTTCATTCCACTTGCTGGAAAAATCAGACTTGAACAGTTTTGATTTGAATGGCTTTGATTTCTCCTATTTACCAATTGCCTCTTCAGAAATAGGCTCATCCCTTCCCTGGTTTTTCTTCTGAGAATGTCATTTCTTTGAGCTTTATCATTGTCATCTTCATATTTCTGAAAACCAGTTTAAAAAAAAAAAAAACTGTTCATGAAGGTCCATGGCATGATTCTGTCATTGTTTCCTGGTCCCTCCATGTTGGTGAGCATCATTCCTTCAAACCTGTGGTTTTTCCAGTAGTCATGTACAGCTGTGATAGTTGGACCATGAAGGCGGCTGAGAGCCAAAGAACTGATGCTTTCAAACTGTGGTGATGGGGGAGACTCTTGAGAGTTCCCCTGGATGGCAAGGAGATTAAACCAATCAATCCTAAAGGAAACCAACCCTGAATATTCACTTGAAGTACTGATGCTGAAGCTGAAACTCCAACATTTTGGCCATCTGATGCAAAGAGCTGACTCATTAGAAAAGACCCTAAAGCTGGGAAAGACAGAGAGGAGGAGAAGTGGGCAACAGAGGATGAGTTGGTAAATGGCATCACCGAGTTAATGGGCACACATTTAAGTAAACTTTGGGAGATATTGAAGGACAGGGAAGCCTGGTGTGCTGCAGTTCATGGGGTTGCAAAGAGTCGGATACAACTTAGTGACTGAACAATTCCTTGAAAACTCTGAGCTCTAGAACTCTTTATGATGTCATTTATTCTTTTAAGATGCATTGTCTTTACTGGCTCAATGTTTCCCACATTAAAAAAAAAAATATTTATAACCCAGGCCCCCTGCATTGGGAGCATAGACTCTGGGAGTTCAGATTGTTACCACTGGAGTACCAGAGAAGTCCCCTATATTTTTTAATTGATTCATAGCTCACCTTCCTTATATTTTTGTCCTAGAGCATCTGTATATTTATTTATAATGCTATTTAAACCAATTAAAATTTTTCTCACTGTTAAACTGCAAATAGATTCATGAAATCACAAATTTAATGTGCCTCTTATAGGTTTAGTGCATAAGTGCATAGTTGTTAATGATTTTGAAAAGTCTGGCTATGGAACTACCTAACAGTTTCTTCATCCATAACACACAAGGTATGAGAACCACCTTTGGAGAACTCTCCTTGAAAGGTCACAAAGTTGGAATTTTATTCTGAGGAAGCCTCCTGAGTTATCCAACTTTAGGAAGCCCTTAACTACAGAATCCTATTTATTTCCTGATTTTCCATTCTGTAAGCATTTTTCTTCATGGATCCCTGCCTTTTCATGGTGAAAGGGTTTGTATAACTCACTGAAGCTATGAGCCATGCCCTGCAGGGCCACCTAAGATGGATGGGTCATAGTGAAGAGTTCTCAGAAAACTCAATATTAAAAAAAAAAAAAAAAACTAAGATCATGACATCTGGTCCTGTCACTTCATGGCATATAGAAGGGGGAATGATGGAAGCAGTGACCAATTTCTTCTTCTTGGGCTCTAAAATCACTGTGGATAGTATCTGTAGCCATGAAATTAGAAGACAATTGCTTCTTGAAAGGAAGGCTATGACAAACCTAGACAGGGTATTAAAAAGCAAAGACACCACTCTGCTGACAAAGATCCACATAGTCAAGATTATAGTCTTTCCAGTAGTCACATACAGACAGATGTGAGAGTTGGACCATAAAAAAGGCTGAGCGCCAAAGAATTGATGCTTTCAAATTATGGTGCTAGAGGGACTCATTAAGCCAGTCACTTTAAAGGACATCAACCCTGAATACTCACTGGAAGGACTGGTGCTGAAGCTGAGGCTCCTGAAGTGAACAGTCAACTCACTGGAAAAGACCCTGATGCTGAGAAAGATTGAAGGTAGAAGGAGAAGAAGGTGACAAAGAATGAGATGGCTGAATGGCATCACTGATTCCATGGGCATGAACTTGGGCAAACTCTGGGAGATGGTGAGGAACAGGGAGGCCTGACGTGCTGTAGTCCATGGGGTTGCAAAAAGTCAGACATGACTTGGCAATTGTACAACAACAACAAGCATTTTCATAACACTGAAGATCTGGCTTACAACACTCCAATGAGAGCCACTTTCCCAAAGATTCATGAGTATATTTCCCCAGCTATCCTTGCTGCTCAGTCTTTGGTCACAGATGCCCCTCACTGCTTCCTCTTCCTTTTGGACAGTGGTTCTGAGCCTTCTTTGCACCTGGAGGTCTTTCACAAATCATGATGTCCTAACACCTCAATTCAACCAGAATCACCTGGAATGGGGTCCAGATATCAGTATTTTTTATTTTTTTAATTGAAGTATAGTTGATTACAATTTTGTGTTTGTTTCAAGTGTACAGCAAAATGATTCAGTTATACATGTATTTTTTCAGATTCTTTACCCTTATAGCTTATTTCAAAACATTGAGTGGAATTCCCTGTGCTATACAGTAGGCCTTTGTTTGTTTTGTATATAGTAGTGTGTATATGTTAATCCCAACCTCCACCTCCTAATTTATTCTCCCCCACCTTTCCTTTTTGATAACCATACATTTGTTTTCTATGTCTGTAAGGCTATAAAGCTTCCCTGGTGACTCAACATGTAGCCAAAGTTGACAGCTACTCCTTCATAAAGGCACAAATATCAGCAAGACAAACCAAGAGTGTATCAAAGACAGTATTTACTAGATTTAATTTTCCAGATATTTGCTTTTTTGACATCTCCAAACACTACAATTTATAATTCCATCTCTTTATACCAAATTTGAAATAATATTTTGAGCTGTTAAAATTATCTCCTTGCAAAATGTACTCTACTGCTAATACTCCAATGGAAAATTAGTTTAATATGGATTAACAAAAATTATAAAGTTGGTTCTCCATTTCTTGACATAGATGAATAAAAGATCTACAAAGTTGTTACACTATAAATACACCCACATATATATACACATACACACACATATAAGTATACAGAGCTGGAGATATTCAGGAAGTAAGTCTTCAAATAACTCTAGTGATTGGGAAACACTACCAAGAGCAGCTCACAGAAGAGACATCTGGTCACCACATCAGCAATGGAAGCAGTATAAGGGTTTATAGAGCTGCATGATTTGCTGCACATTTTCATACATTCTGTATTGCCTAAGCACTACTTGAATATCTTCTTAATGACTGTGGAATATTTAAATTGAGTAAAATGAGCACCAGACTGTTGACAAAGTGCTGGCCAATGATCCCCTCCTTACAAATTTTTCTGCCCCCAAATCTGATCAAATTTGATTTCTTGAAAAGCACTTATCCAGTTTTTGATAAGACTTACCAAAGACCACCCAGTAATTCTTAAAAGCTACTAAAATTCCCATACATCCTCTGTCTCCCACCTACCCCAAAAGAAATGTGTTCCCAACATTTAGAGAAAAGAGGAGAGAGAGAGAGAGGCTTTTCATTTGTTTTGTTAATAAAGAATGATCTAGTAAAATGGCACACTAAATGCTATTTAATCGTCAGGTCTAACAACATGGAGAGAAGAGAAGGGGGAGGAGGCACTGTGACCCAAAGCTGGCTCTGTCCACCCGGCATAGGGCACAGGACCCTGTGAAGCCAAATGGCCCATGGAACCCAATGACCACAGCTGCAGTCAACCCAGCTGGTCTCTACAACTAGAAACTCAGCCATTCCTATAGCTACATGTCTATCTAGGTCTTCAAAGTATGTAGTCCAAAACCTGAATACATGTATTTCTCTTAAAAATGTTATATTTAGGGGGAGGAGCCAAGATGGCAGAGGAGTAGAACGGGGAGAACACTTTCTCCTCCACAAATTCATCAAAAGAACATTTAAACGCCGAGTAAATTCCACAAAACAACTTCTGAATGCCGGCAGAGGACATCAGGCACCCAGAAAAGCAACCCAAGTCTTCAAAAGGAGGTAGGAAAAAATATAAAAGACAAAAAAAGAGACAAAAGAGGGAGGGATGGAGTTCCATCCCGGGAAGGGAGTCTTAAAAAGAGAGAAGTTTCCAAACACCAGGAAACCTTCTCACTGCCAAATCTGTGCCGAGCTTTGGAAGCACAGAGGGCAACATAACAGGGAGGAAAAATAAATAAACAATAAAACCCACAGATTGCGAGCCCTACGGTAACTCCCCCAGAGGAGAAGCAGCACAGACACCTGCAAGCAGCACAGACGCCACTAGCAAGCGGGGGCTGGGCAGGGAGGTGTGGCGTGGGCTGCATCGCAAGAATCTGGCCTGAATACCCCGAGCGCTATCTGAGCGAAATAATTTGGGCTAGCAAACCAGACTGTGGGATATCTACCACGCGAAAAGCCAGCCCTAACCTAAGACACCGCCAGGCCCGTGCACAGAACAAAGGACTGAACAGAGATAGCCAGCTGCAGACCATCCCCCTCCAGTGACAGGCAGCCAGAACCAGAAGGGGGCAATCGCAGTCCCAGAGAGATATTATCTATAAAACTGTAAGCAGGCCTCTTTGCTAACTAAAACTTCTTGGGGGTCTGGATGGTCAACATCTGCCTGAGAAGTTGTACACCTAGATAACCGAGTGGTGGGGAGGCAAAAAGTCGCAGCAATCACGCTCACCAAACACCTCATCACCTGAGCTGCTCGGACCTGGGAAGGGCACAAAACACAGGCCCAACCGAGTCTGCGCCTCTGAGGACTACCCAAGTGCCTGAACCTGAGCCGCTTGGACCTGGGAGGTGCAGGCAGCCCAAGGCTGGCCACAGATGGTTCCCGGCAGAGAAACCTAGAGCCTGAGCAGTGTGGGCAGGGAGGCTACAGGAGCCGTGAGCGGGGGCAGACCCAGTGTGGCTGAGACACTGCGAGCACACACCAGTGTTATTTGTTTGCAGCATCCCTCCCTCCCTCCCCACAGCGTGACTG
>NW_011494602.1:2804293-2805868 GCF_000754665.1 Bison bison bison | reverse complement strand
TTATTCTAATTTTTGTTACCTTATTATTTTTCTTTCTATTAATTTTTCGTCGTACCTTTGTTTGTTTTTTGTTTTTTCGTTTTTTCTTCTTTCTTTTCCTTCTTCTTTTCTTTAACATCGTATTTTTGAAATTCCAAACTCTACTCTAGATTTTTAATTTTTGCTTTTATGTATTTGTTACCAATTTTGTACCTTTAAGAACCCAATCTTCAGGACCCATTCTTCACTAGGGAGCGAGATTACTGGCTTGACTGCTCTCTCTACCTTTGGACTCTCCATTTTCTCCACCAGGTCGCCTGTGTCTCCTCCCTAACCCCTCTCTACTCTACCCAACTCTGTGAATTTCTGTGTGTTCCAGGCAGTGGAGAACACTTAGGGAACTGATTACTGGCTGGATCTGTCTCCCTCCTTTTCATTCCCCCCTTTTATCCTCCTGGCCACCTCTGTCTCCTTCCTCCTTCTTCTCTTCTCGGTATAACTCTGTGAACATCTCTGAGTGGTCCAGTTGTGGAGTGCACATAAGGAAGCGATTACTGGCTAGCCCACTCTTTCCTGTATTGATTCCACCTCATCTCATTCGGGTCACCTCTAACTCCCCCCTCCCTCTTCTCTTCTCCATGTAATGCTGTGAACCTCTCTGGGTGACCCTCATGGTAGAGAAACTTTTCATCTTTAATGTAGATGTTTTATCAATGGTGCTGTATAGAAGGAGAAGTTTTGAAACTACTGTAAAAATAAGACCAATAACTGGAAGCAGGAGGCTTAAGTCCAAACCCTGACTCCAGGGAACTCCTGACTCCAAGGAACATTAATTGACAGGAGCTCATCAAACGCCTCCATACCAACACTGAAACCAAGCACCACACAAGGGCCAACAAGTTCCAGGGCAAGACATACCAAGAAAATTCTCCAGCAACAAGGAACACAGCCCTGAGCTTCAAGATACAGGCTGCCCAAAGTCACCCCAAAACCATAGACATCTCATAACTCATTACTGGACACTTCATTGCACTCCAGAGAGAAGAAATACAGCTCCACCCACAAGAACACTGACACAAGCTTCCCTAACCAGGAAACGTTGACAAGCCACCTGTACAATCCCACACACAGCGAGGAAACACCACAATAAAGAGAACTCCACAAACTGCCAGAATACAAAAAGGACACCCCAAAATCAGCAATTTAAACAAGGTGAAGAGACAGAGGAATACCCAGCAGATAAAGGAACAGGATAAATGCCCACCAAACCAAACAAAAGAGGAAGAGATAGGGAATCTACCTGATAAAGAATTCCGAATAATGATAGTGAAATTGATCCAAAATCTTGAAATCAAAATGGAATCACAGATAAATAGCCTGGAGACAAGGATTGAGAAGATGCAAGAAAGGTTTAACAAGGACCTAGAAGAAATAAAAAAGAGTCAATATATAATGAATAATGCAATAAATCAAATTAAAAACACTCTGGAGGCAACAAATAGTAGAATAATAGAGGCAGAAGACAGGATTAGTGAATCAGAAGATAGAATGGTAGAAATAAATGAATCAGAGAGGATAAAAGAAAAACGAATAAAG
>NW_011494602.1:2803750-2804193 GCF_000754665.1 Bison bison bison | reverse complement strand
CAGGCAATAGATTAAAACCCTGTGGTTACTACTGACTACATAGGAAGGGACCTATAGATCTTGAGGAATAAAGTGGGACCAAGGAACTAGCCAAAAATGAACTGAACCCACAATACTCACAACAAAACCAGAGAAAGTCCTAGATATATTTTTACTATTTTTATGATCATTCTTTCTTTCTTTTCTTTTTTTTTTAACTTTTTAAAAAAATTTTAAGTCCTCTACTATTCCTATAATTTTCACTTTTATAACCTATTACTTTGCAAAAAAGAAGACCGTTTTTTTATAGCAAATTTCATATGTATATTTTTAATAATTTTTGACCATTTTTTTTTCTTCTTTTCTTTAACATTGTATTTTTGAAATTCCAAACTCTACTCTAGATTTTTAATTTTAGCTTTTTGGTATTTGTTATCAATTTTGTACCTATAGTTTTTTTTTAA
>NW_011494602.1:2800611-2803650 GCF_000754665.1 Bison bison bison | reverse complement strand
GCAAGAAAGGTTTAACAAGGACTAGAAGAAATAAAAAAGAAGTCAATATATAATGAATAATGCAATAAATCAATTAAAAACACTCTGGAGGCAACAAATAGTAGAATAATAGAGGCAGAAGACAGGATTAGTGAATCAGAAGATAGAATGGTAGAAATAAATGAATCAGAGAGGATAAAAGAAAAACGAATTAAAAGAAATGAGGACAATCTCAGAGACCTCCAGGACAATATTAAACGCTACAACATTCGAATCATAGAGGTCCCAGAAGAAGAAGACAAAAAGAAAGACCATGAGAAAATACTTGAGGAGATAATAGTGGAAAACTTCCCTAAAATGGGGAAGGAAATAATCACCCAAGTCCAAGAAACCCAGAGAGTCCCAAACAGGATAAACCCAAGGCGAAACACCCCAAGACACATATTAATCAAATTAACAAAGACCAAACACAAAGAATAAATATTAAAAGCAGCAAGGGAAAAACAACAAATAACACACAAGGGAATTCCCATAAGGATAACAGCTGATCTTTCCATAGAAACTCTTCAAGCCAGGAGAGAATGGCAAGACATACTTAAAATGATGAAAGAAAATAACCTACAGCCCAGATTATTGTACTCAGCAAGGATCTAATTCAAATATGAAGGAGAAATCAAAAGCTTTTCAGACAAGCAAAAGCTGAGAGAATTCTGCACCACCAAACCAGCTCTCCAACAAATACTAAAGGATATTCTCTAGACAGGAAACACAAAAATGGTGTATAAATTCGAACCCAAAACAATAAAGTAAATGGCAACGGGATCATACTTATCAGTAATTACCTTAAACGTAAATGGGCTGAATGCCCCAACCAAAAGACAAAGACTGGCTGAATGGATACAAAAACAAGACCCCTACATATGTTGTCTACAAGAGACCCACCTCAAAACAAGGGACACACACAGACTGAAAGTGAAGGGCTAGAAAAAGATTTTCCATGCAAATAGGGACCAAAAGAAAGCAGGAGTAGCAATACTCATATCAGATAAAATAGACTTTAAAACAAAGGCTGTGAAAAGAGACAAAGATGGTCACTACATAATGATCAAGGGATCAATCCAAGAAGAAGATATAACAATTATAAATATATATGTACCCAACACGAGAGCGCCGCAATATGTAACACAAATGCTAACAAGTATGAAAGGATAAATTAACAATAACACAATAATAGTGGGAGACTTTAATACCCCACTCACACCTATGGATAGATCAATTAAACAGAAAATTAACAAGGAAACAAACTTTAAATGATACAATAGACCAGTTAGACCTAATTGATATCTATAGGACATTTCATCCCAAAACAATGAATTTCACCTTTTTCTCAAGCGCACATGGAAGCTTCTCCAGGATAGATCACATCCTGGGCCATAAATCTAGCCTTGGTAAATTCAAAAAAATAGAAATCATTCCAAGCATCTTTTCTGACCACAATGCAGTAAGATTAGATCTCAATTACAGGAGAAAAACTATTAAAAACTCCAACATACGGAGGCTGAACAATACGCTGCTGAATAACCAACAAATCACAGAAGACATTAAAAAAGAAATCAAAATTTGCATAGAAATGAATGAAAATGAAAACACAACAACCCAAAACCTGTGGGACACTGTAAAAGCAGTCCTAAGGGGAAAGTTCATAGCAATACAGGCATACCTCAAGAAACAAGAAAAATGTCAAATAAATAACCTAACTCTACACCTAAAGCAACTAGAAAAGGAAGAAATGAAGAACCCCAGGGTTAGTAGAAGGAAAGAAATCTTAAAAATTAAAGCAGAAATAAATGCAAAAGAAACAAAAGAGACCATAGCAAAAATCAACAAAGCCAAAAGCTGGTTCTTTGAAAGGATAAATAAAATTGACAAACCATTAGCCAGACTCATCAAGAAACAAAGGGAGAAAAATCAAATCAATAAAATTAGAAATGCAAATGGAGAGATCACAACAGACAACACAGAAATACAAAGGATCATAAGAGACTACTATCAACAATTATATGCCAATAAAATGGACAACATGGAAGAAATGGACAAATTCTTAGAAAAGTACAACTCTCCAAAACTGACCCAGGAAGAAACAGACAATCTTAACAGACCCATCACAAGCACAGAAATTGAAACTGTAATCAAGAATCTTCCAGTAAACAAAAGCCCAGGTCCAGACGGTTTCACAGCTGAATTCTACCAAAAATTTAGAGAAGAGCTAACACCTATCCTACTCAAACTCTTTCAGAAAATTGCAGAGGAAGGTAAACTTCCAAACTCATTCTATGAGGCCACCATCACCCTAATACCAAAACCTGACAAAGATCCCACAAAAAAAGAAAACTATAGGCCAATATCACTGATGAACATAGATGCAAAAATCCTCAACAAAATTCTAGCAATCTGAATCCAACAACACATTAAAAAGATCATACACCATGACCAAGTGGGCTTTATCCCAGGGATGCAAGGATTCTTCAATATCCGCAAATCAATCAATGTAATATACCACATTAACAAATTGAAAAATAAAAACCATATGATTATCTCAATAGATGCAGAGAAAGCCTTTGACAAAATTCAACACCCATTTATGATAAAAACTCTCCAGAAAGCAGGAATAGAAGGAACATACCTCAACATAATAAAGGCTATATATGACAAACCCACAGCAAACATTATCCTCAATGGTGAAAATATGAAAGCATTTCCTCTAAAGTCAGGAACAAGACAAGGGTGCCCACTTTCACCATTACTATTCAACATAGTTTTGGAAGTTTTGGCCATAGCAATCAGAGCAGAAAAAGAAATAAAAGGAATCCAAATTGGAAAAGAAGAAGTAAAACTCTCACTGTTTGCAGATGACATGATCCTCTACATAGAAAACCCTAAAGACTCCACCAGAAAATTACTAGAACTAATCAATGATTATCATAAAGTTGTAGCATATAAAATCAACACACAGAAATCCCTTGCATTCCTATACACTAATAATGAGAAAACAGAAAGAGA
>NW_011494602.1:2799657-2800246 GCF_000754665.1 Bison bison bison | reverse complement strand
GTCAAAAAATGGGCCAAAGAACTCAATATACATTTCTCCAAAGAAGACATACAGATGGCTAACAAACACATGAAAAGATGCTCAACATCACTCATTATCAGAGAAATGCAAATCAAAACCACTATGAGGTACCATTTCACACCAGTCAGAATGGCTGCAATCCAAAAGTCTACAAATAATAAATGCTGGAGAGGGTGTGGAGAAAAGGGAAGCCTCTTACACTGTTGATGGGAATGCAAACTAGTACACCACTATGGAAAACAGTGTGGAGATTCCTTAAAAAACTGGAAATTGAACTGCCTTATGATCCAGCAATCCCACTGCTGGGCATACACACTGAGGAAACCAGAAGGGAAAGAGACACGTGTACCCCAATGTTCATCGCAGCACTGTTTATAATAGCCAGGACATGGACGCAACCTAGATGTCCATCAGCAGATGAATGGATAAGAAAGCCATGGTACATATACACAATGGAGTATTACTCAGCCATTAAAAAGAATACATTTGAATCAGTTCTAATGAGGTGGATGAAACTGGAGCCTATTATACACAGTGAAGTAAGCCAGAAAGAAAAACACCAATACAG
>NW_011494602.1:2797565-2798886 GCF_000754665.1 Bison bison bison | reverse complement strand
ATGCACGATACTGGATGCTTGGGGCTGGTGCACTGGGACGATCCAGAGGGATGGTATGGGGAGGGAGGAGGGTTCAGGATGGGGAACACATGTATACCTGTGGCGGGTTCATTTCCATATTTGGCAAAACTAATACAATATTGTAAAGTTTAAAAATAAAATTAAAAAAAAAAAAGAAAAGAAAAAGTTAAGGTATCATAAGCTCACACAGCCAGTCAAGCAATGCAAAGCTGGTGGTGGAAAAAGTCACTGTGCTCCCTAAGCCCTCTGCACACCTCCTTCACATCCCACCTCCATTTCCTGTGGAGTCAGAATGTCTTGTTCAAACACTAGCTGCACCAGTTTCCCACTTAGTGACTTGGGACAAGGTAACTTCATCTCCATCAGCACCAGTTTCCCTATTTTTATAATAGGGAAAATTATAGCAATTACAGCACCTATCTCACATATAAGTGTGTGTGCTTAGTTGCTCAGTAGTGTACAACTCTTTGTGATCCTATGGACTGTAGTAGCCAGGCTTCTCTGTCCATGGGATTCTCCAGACAAATATACTGGAGTGGGTTGACCTTTCCTACTCTAGGGGATCTTCCTGACCCAGGGATTAAACCCTCATCTCTTACATCTCCTGCATTGGTACGAGAATTCTTTACCACTGAGCCACCTAGATATCCCAGTAAGCAGCAAACCAGGAGATAATTTATACCAAAAACTCCGAAGTATTTATCTACTGAGCAGTTTCCCACAAGAGAAAGAAAGAAATTGGAAAAAGGACATATTTCTTTTAAGAATCAGATGAAAATGTTCATTGTGATTTCTTGATAACAAATGTACTCTGGCCTTTGTCTCTCTTTGTCTCATTATCTAACTGTATTATTAATAAATACTACTCTTATACCTAAAACTTTAAGTAGGAGAGTATAAATGCCATAAGGTTAATGTCTATATACTATTTATTCTTTCCAACTCATTCTTTCAATGCAGGGATTGAACCCAGGTCTCCTGCATTGCAGGTGGATTCTTTACCAGCTGAGTCACCAGGGAAGCCCAGAAATACTGGAGTGGGTAGCCTATCCCTTCTCCAGTGGATCTTCCCAACCCAGGAATCGAATCGGGGTCTCCTGAATTGCAGGTGGATTCTTTACCAGCTGAGCCACAAGGAAGCCCATATACTACTTATTTTCTAAAATTAACTTTCCAGTCCCAACTATGAGTTGTTGGAAAAACAATACTTGAGATGAGATGTTTTGAGTCATTACTTTGTGCCAGGCCTTGGTCTAAACACTTTTTGTTCCTTAAAATACATATATAGTCTCACATGTAG
>NW_011494602.1:2790596-2797465 GCF_000754665.1 Bison bison bison | reverse complement strand
CTATATATATATATATATATATATATATATATATATATTTTAAGGAATGAAAAGCTATATATACATATTATATATAGTCTCACATATATATATATACTACATATATATATATATATATATTTTTAGGAACAAAAAGTGTCTAGACCAAGGTCTGGCACAAAGCAAGAACTCAAAACATTAACTATTATTTCTCTTTTACATCCAAAATTCCTTGAAGTAAATATATATTACTTCATTATAATGTACTTCATTATAGTATACATGCCTATATATAATAATGGATTGATTAAAATGAAAGGTACTGGGGTTGGTTAAGCCTGGTTTGGAAATCAAAGCCATTCATTAAATCTGCTTTTCAAGGAACAATTTTAAGTGCCAACATGCGCTAACCACTGTTTTAGTTCCTGGTGATAGAATATTAAGACAAAGGACACTGTTATGATACTAAAAGGTCAAGCTACAATCTAGGAGAAAATATTTGTAAAATATAGACGTAACAAAGGACTTTTATTTTGAATATATTTTTAAAACCTCATAATCAATAAGAAAAACAGCCCAATTTTTTAAGTGAACAAAATATTTAAACAGATGCTTCACTAAACAAGATATACAAATGGCAAGTAACACATTAAAAACACTCGACACCATCAACCATTAGGGAAATATGAATTAAAACCATGAGACGCCACCACTCCCACTAGATGAGATAAAATGAAAAACAAAAATTGTTCAAAGTGCTGGGAAGGATATGGACAACTGGAATTACACAGAAAACAGGCTGACAGTTTCTTATGGAGTTAAGTTGACCTGCCATATGACCTAGCAATTCCACACTTAGATACAATACACAAGGGAAGTGAAAGCACGTGCATGAAAGTTTTATATGTCAACATTTCTAGCAGCATATTTACAATGGACAAAAAAACTGGAATCAAGTCAAATGTCCATCAATAGATGAATGGATAAGCTGTAGTATATTCATACAATAAAATACTACTCATCAACAGCAGGAAATAAACTGTTGATACGTGCAATAACATGACTTTCAAAGTAACTATGCTAAGTGGAAAGAAAAGAGTATATTGTTTATGATCCAATTTATATAAGATTCTAAAAAATGCAAAGTAATGTATAAGTGACAGAAAGCAAATTGGCAGTTGCCTGGGATGGGAAATGCAGGGAGAAGAGGGAAACAGCAATTATAAGGAGCAAGATCAGACTTTTGGAGGTGACTGTGTCACTATCTTGGTTGTGGTAATGGTTTTATGGGTGTATACAATAATCAAAACTCAGTGTAAAAAATATATATGGATTATTATATAACAATTATGTGGGAATAAACCTGAAAGAGAAACATAAGCAAGACAAAAATGTAAAACAAGGCCTTTACCTTTGTAAGACTAGATTTTAATGGGAGTGGAGTTAGACAGTGTTTAAATAAATACATACCACATAGTTTATACCACATAGTTTCAGAATTAAAATCAATTCCCACAGTGCTCACCAAAAATATATATATTCAAGAATGTCATCACAGCATTGTTTGTAATAGCCCCAAGCTGAAAATGAGTAAATGCCCATCAACAGCAGCACAGATGAAATAAATTAGGTATATACACAGTGAAGTGAAGTTGCTCAGTTGTGTCCGACTCTTTGCAACCCTGTGGACTAGAGCCTACCAGGCTCCTCCGTCCATGGGATTTTCCAAGCAAGAGTACTGGAGTGGGTTGTTATCTCTTTTGTTAGGGGATCTTCCCAACCCAGGGATTGAGCCCAGGTCTCCTGCATTGTAGGCAGATGCTTTACCATCTGAGCCACTAGGGAAGTCCACATATATATACATATATACACAGAGTGGAACACTATACAGCACTGAAAATGAATAAATTAGTTCTACATATAAAAACATGGGAGAATATCAGAAATGAAACACTGAAGGAACAAAGCTGGGCCCAGATAAGGACTTCTGAGATTCCAACTGTGGTCACTGCCAATAGAGGTCAGGACAGCAGTTACCCTGAGCTCATAGTGACTCCAAGGGAACACCAGGAGGGCTTCTGGGTGCTGATGACATTCTCTGTCTTAAGATCCCTGTACTTTTTTTATATATGTTAATCTTCAATAAAAAATGTTTTATTTTTTCAATTTTATTGAAGTATAGTTGGTTTACAATGTTAAATATATATGTGTATATATATATTACATACATATATACACAAATATATATATGTATATATATTACATATATATACAATACATATGTATATATATTATATATATATATTCTTTTCCATTATGGTTCATCACAGGATATTGAATATAGTTCCCCGTGCTACTATTGTAGAACCTTGTTGATGATCCATTACATATACAATAGTCTGCACCTGCTAATCCCCAAACTCCCAGTCTTTCTCTCTCCCACCCCCTCTCTCCCTTGGCAATCACAAGTCTGTTCTCTATCTGTGACTACGTTTCTGTTTTGTAGATAGGTTCCTTTGTGCTGTAGTTTAGATTCCACATATAAGTGATACCATATGGTATTTGTCTTCTCTTTCTGACATACTTCATTTAGTATGATCATCTCTAGGCCTATCCATACTGCAAATGACATTGTTTCATCCTTAATAAAAATATTTTAAATAAAATTAATATGAAGTCACATGATATGATAGGGATTGCCTGGCTATTTGAGGCTGGACATCAGAAACACTCTTTGAGCAGGAAGTACTGAATTTGAGCCCTCAGCAATAAGAATGAACCAGGTGGGGCCAGACACAACCAGACTCCAGTACTGGCATCTTCCCTGCAGGCTCACAGCTGACCCTTTGTCATCATAAAATCATAAAAAATCACAAAAATCATCAGCTACCTTTGTCACATAAAATTCAGCTGGCATTTTCAAAAAAATATTCATCTGCTTCTGTTGTGAAAATTAAAGAAGGCTGAGCTTCTTTTGAAAAGGAAAACAGAGAAAAACGTAAATTCAGAAAGAACACCCCCTTGAAGTATATTTCTGCTCACTGTTCTTTATGCCTTTTGGTCTAAGAAAATATCTCAGAAAAAACCTTTCTTTTCTGGAGAGAGAGGAGAACTTAAACGTTTCTTCTCTTTTCTGGAGAAGAAGGTGGAGAAATATATGTATTTTCAAAAAGGTAATCCAAAAGGGGGTAAAAGGAAGAGAAAGGGGGTAATCTGGACTGTCCCTCCATCAACATGGGACCACCAGTTCACAGGGCCAAATTTTATAGAAGACTAAGGATGTGCAAGAACCAACAATGCAAACCGTGTCAGGGAAAGCAAATACACCTGAACAGATGCACACAAATACTGAGGTCCCTCAGGCCACTAATACATTAATCTTTGAATGGACAGATGAAATTATCATAAAGTATTTACCTGATAAAATCCCATGAAAAAAGACTGGAAACATGGTTTCAGAGAGGCTGGAATGAGACAGAATTCCAAGCCTGCCACTTTCTCAAGATGAAGCAGTAGGATAGCACGATACGGGCCAGATCAGAACCCAGTAGGCACCAAACTCTCACAAGTCGGTAGAGCTTATTCAGGTGAATACCCCCACAGCAGAGCTTTGCTATAGAAATGCTGGCATGGATACAGTTTCCCACTACATTGCTGGCACAGTAACTGAGTCTGGCAGCCAGAATTGGTGTAGGCAGTGTGGCCAGCAAATTGCTGAAGATGATGAAGATGGCCGCACTGACGACAAACTGTTCCGTGATGATGGATGGGTGGTGCAGGCAGACGGCCACACATCGGTCCTAAGCCGCGGCCAGAAAGGTGGAGGACTCCACGGGAAGGAATGTAATCATGACAACATCTGCAGGAAGCAGCCCATAGAGCTGATGGGCTTCATGTCGAGCCAGAAGATGAGCAGGGCCTGCCGGAATTTTTATCTTCAAGAGCTGTGCACTCACTCCCACCCTAGGGTACCAACCCTAGGATAATCCTTAGAAAACTTCAACCACTCATATCCCCAAACCACAGTCCCATAATCCTAGCTGGAACAGTGTCCTAATTTCAGATACCTTCTATGTGCATCCCAACCTCCAGAGCCTGATTTATACACTTTTCAACTATAGACCACACCCTTTTGTTTAAAAACATTTATTTCTAGTCTGTCTTCTCTTGATCTCTAGAGTTCTTACCCTAACTTCAGATGGACACATCTGCTCATCTAAATGTATTGCAAGGACATCAAATCCAGTAAGTCCAATACTTAGATCTGGACACTCTCCAACCTGTCCTTATACATAAGAAACATTTTCCAATTATTCCTACCTAAGTATATGACATAAATATACATCTAGTTATTTTTTATACATTTTTTAAGTTTTTTAAATGTTGACCAGTTTTAAAGGCTTTATTGAACAATAAATATTGTTACAAAAAAAAAAAAAAAGAATGCATGAACATCCCAAACCAAACAAAATGTTAGGTGTACAATGTTGAAGTAGAACCGAGGCTGGCAGATAGGGCTGTAGCAATAATATGAACAAGTGACTGGATATCATTTCAACTAAATAATAATAGCAAAATAACAGTAGTTACCAAAGTACTTTCCAATTGATCTCATTCAAAAGATGAACCTAATAAAACATAAAGCTATAAGGACAACACAATAGCAAATCACAGAGAGGAAAATATACTCTTTGTTAGAAAGTCAAAAAAAGAAATCATCAGAAGTTCAGGGCTTGGGTGTATATACTTCATGTTACTTCCATGCAACAGTCAATATGCCCCTACTAACCCACTTAATTTCCCTGAGAAACATTTAGGTTGCAATTATCACTGATTTTCTTCCCATTAAGAGAGGGTTTGAATATGCAAATGACTTTCATTATAATTTCATACTAAATCAGTATATCCACCCAAATCTATTTCTTACCAAAGTTCCAAAATAGAAAAGCAGATGTACAATGGCAAAATTAGGACACCAAGATGAAAAGCGAAGATCATGAGGATGAGGGAAAAGAATCTATGTAGAGTGTCTTTGGAAGCTGCTATTTCTAGGAAAAATAGATATTTTCAAATATAATGAGTCCAATCAATTAACACTGCCCAAATTATGTGGCCAGGGAAAATGCATTGGGCCAGAAAACTTTGTAGAAAATATAATTACATTGGGAAATTTTACTTTTATCCACTCTAAGGAAAAAAAAAAACAAACTGTTTTCAAGATCACATCCACTGTTCCTGCTTCTGATAATGGCATCCTGATAATCATTATGGGCTTCCCTGGTGGCTCAGAGGGTAAAGTGTTATGGGGCTTCTCTCTTCCCACTCTTTGTCCAGATGGTTTGGGAAAAAGTCATTCTACTCTGACTTCTGACTCCAGGGATGGATTTGGACTCCCTCTCAAGGAGTCAATGAAAAACAAACATTCCCTCAGGAGACATGAATTAGACTAGGAATGGACACTGTTATCTGACCTACAAAAGTACTGCTGCTACTAAGTCACTTCAGTCGTGTCCGACTCTGTGCAACCCCGTAGACAGCAGCCCACCAGGCTCCCCCGTCCCTGGGATTCTCCAGGCAAGAACACTGGAGTGGGTTGCCATTTCCTTCTCCAATGCATGTAAGTGAAAAGTGAAAGGGAAGTCGCTCAGTCGTGTCTGACTCTTAGCGACCCCACGGACTGTAGCCCACCAGACTTCTCCATCCATGGGATTCTCCAGGCAAGAGTACTGGAGTGGGGTGACAAAAGTACTACTGGGATTCAAACCTGAGACCTGAAATCTAAACCCGGAGCAGTGGGAGCGGGTGTGGGGAAGGGGGTTGTCTTGCCAAGAAAATGGGAGGCCATGCCAGAGAATGAAGCCCACAAAGAAACAAACAGAGGTGAGAGAAGGAGAAGAAAGGACACCATAATAGTTTTGTGCTCTTGATCCAGCTGTACTTCTGGACTTTTCAGCTATACAGATGAATAACTTCCTAATTTGCTTGGTACCCTTTGGCTTGGATTTTCAAGCTGAGTCTTTTTCAAGCAAAAGAATCCTGTTGAAGATACTCATTCTCTACTTCCCATAGCATCTGGCTGCAAATATAACTTTAGCTGAATCAAGACATAGAGATCAGGAAAAGGAAAGCTTATTTTCTTTAAAAGTATTTGATAAATAAAATTCAAACTTCACCTTGGTGCAAAAGACCCCTCTTAATTAAACTGGGCCAATCTTACTTTTTAAGGCTTCCCAGGTGGAGGTAAGAACTTGCTTGCCAATACAGGAGATGTTTAAGAGACACAGGTTCAATCCCTGGGTAGGGAAGATCCCCTGGAGAAGGGCATGGCATCCCACTCCAGTATTCTTGTCTGGAGAATCCCCATGGACAGGGGAGCCAGACAGGCTATAGTTTATGGGGTCACAAGAAGTTGGACATGACTGAAGCAACTTAGCATGCAAACTTCTTTTTTTCTGGTAGATACAAAGCAAATGTATACTTACAATTTTAATTTGTAGTTTAATCTCTTAAATATAAGAGACAGTTTCATTCATACAAATTGATGCAAGTACATAAAAATGTGAGGATCTCTGAATCAGCTGCCTCAGACTCTGAATTTCTGCACAAAGTATTTCATGCCCTCGCCAGTCTCCTTAAGATTACTATCACCATCACTGTAACCACCACAAACTTCTTCCTCAAACTGAATAGGTAACTTTCTGTCCTTCAAAGATTTTTTTAATAAAAATTTATTTATTTTAATGGGAGGCTAATTACTTTACAATATTGTATTGGTTTTGCCATACATCAACATGGATCCACCATGGGTGTACATGTGTTCCCCATCCTGAACCCCCCCTCCCACCTCCCTCCCCGTACCATGCCTCTGGTACGTACCATGCCAGTGCACC
>NW_011494602.1:2778277-2790496 GCF_000754665.1 Bison bison bison | reverse complement strand
CCACCCTCTCCCTCTCCCACAGAGTCTAAAAGACTGTTCTATACATCTGTGTCTCTTTTGCTGTCTCGCATACAGGGTTATTGTTACCATCTTTTCTAAATTCCATATATATGCTTTAGTATACTGTATTGGTGTTTTTCTTTCTGGCTTACTTCACTCTGTATAATAGGCTCCAGTTTCATCCACCTCATTAGAACTGATTCAAATGTATTCTTTTTAATGGCTGAGTAATACTCCATTGTGTATATGTACCATAGCTTTCTTATCCATTCATCTGCTGATGGACATCTAGGTTGCTTCCATGTCCTGGCTATTATAAACAGAGCTGCAATGAACATTGGGGTACACGTGTCTCTTTCAATTCTGGTTTCCTCAGTGTGTATGCCCAGTAGTGGGATTGCTGGGTCATAAGGCATTTCTATTTCAGTTTTTTAAGGACTCTCCACACTGTTCTCCCAGAGAAGGCAATGGCAACCCACTCCAGTACTCTTGCCTGGAAAATCCCATGGACGGAGGAGCCTGGTAGGCTGCAGTCCATGGGGTCGCTAGGAGTCGGACACCATTGAGTGACTTCACTTTCGGAAATGGCAACCCACTCCAGTGTTCTTGCCTGGAGAATCCCAGGGATAGGTGAGCCTGGTGGGCTGCCGTCTATGGGGTTGCACAGAGTCAGATACGACTAAAGCAACTTAGCAGCAGCACACTGTTCTCCATAGTGGCTGTACTAATTTGCATTCCCACCAACAGTGTAAGAGGGTTCTCATTTCTCCACACCCTCTCCAGCATTTATTGCTTGTAGACTTTTGGATAGCAGCCTTAAAAAGGCTTCAGACAGAAACTTTGAGCTTCCCACCCACCAAGTTTCACTGAATCTATCTTATCTTCATTTCTGCATCAGGAGAATAAGCGTCTTGTCTATTCCTCTGTGTGCCTGTACTCTGAGTTCATCTCCAAACATCAATTATCAGATGTCTCAACTATAAAAGTCCATCTCTAATTCACAGCTGAATACATCCTATCAACATTTAAACATGCTCATCTCATCAATTTTTATATAAAATGCTCTCCCTCAGTTCAACATCCTATTTCAGTTATACCTTCTAGAACTGTCTTCACTCACTGTCTCCTTATATATTAATACCTGCTCACCATCGCAGCATCCTCAAAGGAGAAATGAAGGCAATGTGCACTCCCACGGGGATCACTGTTTGGCTTAAGGAACAAGAACAGGTGAAATATTTTACACAAAGCCCAATACATAGTCACAACATGTACAGCTGGCCTTTGAACAACATAAGTTACTTACAGGCTGGTTTTTTTCAACAACAAATACTACAGTTGTAACATTAGTTGGTTGAACCCAGGGATGCAGAACTTTGGATACAAAGGACTTATATAAAAAGGGCTGACAAAGGAATTCCCTGGTGGTCCAGTGGTTAGGACTCTGTGCTTTCGCTGCCAAGAGCATGGTTTCAATCCCTGGTCAACAAACTAAGATCCCACAAGTTAAGACAGTTAAAAAAAAAAAAAAAGCTGACTGTAAATTATATATAGATTTTTTACTGGATGGAAGGTCAGTGCCACAAATTCCTGTGTTGCTCAAGGGTCAACTTTATTTAGGAAAGATTTATTGAGCAACTCTGTGTGAAGGGTGTCATGTGAGAGGCTTTATTATTAATATAAACACATAAAATCTAACTTCTTCCCTGAAGCCTCTCACAGTACAGAGTGAGATCAAGAGAACAGAAAATATGATCGCACGGTATGCTGAGCCATTCCATAGAGTCTGGACCAAATCAATGGCAAGACAAGCAGAAACACAGCAGAAGGCCAGGCAGGCTGTAATCCTGGAGGACTACAGCACTCCAGGAGGCCTCGTTCACATGGACCAGAGGGTAACGATGCTCCCTTAGCTTTATAACATGGAAGTCCTGAATATAAAGGAATTGGATAGTGAACCTGGAAGTTCGGTCTGAAGTGAAGTGAAGTGAAAGTCACTTAGTCATGTCAAATTCTTTGCAAGTCCATGGAATCTCCAGGTCGGAATACTGGAGTGGATAGCCATTCCCTTTTCCAGGGGATCTTCCCAACCCAAGGATTGAACCCTGGTCTCCTGCATTGTGGGCAGATTCTTTACTGTCTGAGCCACCAGGGAAGCCCAAGAATACTGGAGTGGGTAGCCTAACCCTTCTCCAGCGGATCTTCCCAACCCAGGAATCAAACAGGGGTCTCCTGCATTGCAGGTGGATTCTTTACCAGCTGAGCTACCAGGGAAGCCCATCTAGAAAGGGCAAATCTGCAACACTTAGGTTCAAGGATTCGAGCCACCAATGATGTTAAAGAAGGACTCAATGCCGATGTTCCAAAGCCTACTCAGGACTACTCTTCCACAGACTCTGACAGCTCTCCCCCAATTTCTTCTCTTTATTCCTTTAGGAACACCAGAAATTGTGAAAGGGTGCTCTACAGGTTACTCTGCTCCAGATGGGAAAGCTCCAGCAGCTATGGTGCTGACATGAGAAAAATCTAGAAGACTCCATGCTATACCAGTGAGGATGAGTGTTTTTAAAAACCATACCTCAAATCCAAGGCTTAACAGCTATTATCTTAAGAAGACAAAGATCTGGGGCCTGTTAAGCATGAATACCCTACTGGCAATCACTGGTAAGACTTCCTCAACTTTGAATACCCTTGTTGCCCTACAATTGTTTGAAGCTGATGGACACTTTAAAAATACTTTCCCAACCATCCTAAACCACCCCAACTGATACATTCTCATCAAGGGAATCTTTCTGGGTTATTTTTTAATATCCACCAGCCGACTAACTGCCTGCCCAATATCCATTCCTCACTTCTTACTGATCAAGTACATTTCAATATGCAATTAAAATTCACCAACATTGGGATTTTCCTGGCAGTTCAGTGATTAAGACTCCACATTCCCAATGTAGGGGGCATGGGTTTGATCCCAGGTTAGGGAAGATCTGGCATACTGCATGGCATGGCCAAAAAAGAAAAAAAAAATCACCAACATTTATTGTATATCCACATATTAAAATGACCAAGACTTGTTCCTCTGCCCTCAGCATACCAGTTACACACTCTTCTTTCTCCATGCAAAACTATTTTTAGTCTGGGGTTTCTAGCAAGACCTAGACTCAAAATCATGTTTATTATCCATGGCAATATATATAAATTTTATTTTTATTTTCTCCAACTTTCCCTACTTTGATGATATCTGTTCCCTCCCTTTAAAATGACCATGGCCTGAGCCACATTATTTGGGACACAGAGTTCCATTAATGCCTTGGAGGAGATGCCTTACCCACTGGTCCGCCACTGCCCTAAAAGAATGTAATTGCATTACATGGGTAAATGATTTACTCCTGGGGAATATATCATTCTTTCTGATGCATTACAAGGTCAATTGTAGCCTTACTCCTGTCCCAATTTTCGGCATTAGATGCGTTTAACAGTTACATGCTTAATTATCTAAGACTCCATTTCAGCACTTATATCATCTCATCCATTTGGATATGACTTTGAGTGCAGCTTACTCGGACTCAGTGCCCTATTACCCAGTGTACACATGCTGTTATCATCTACAACAATAGATGGTCCAACTTACATTTGGCCAGCAAAGAATGGAGCCTTTGAGAACTTCTGAAAGATCTGTGAAAGTTTTCAGGAACAGGCTAGCAAATAACAAGTATGAATGCATGAGCCCTTTAAGTCCACATGCCTAGGACTCCCAACCACCGGTACACAAATACCCAACACTGCCAGCCCAGTGGGATGTCTAATATCCAAAACTGAACTTCTGATTTCTCCCCCAGAAACGTACTTCTCCCAGCTTTCCCTTGCTTAGCTGAAGACAATCCATTGTTGGAGTTGCTCAGACCAAAAAACCTTAGCATCATTCCCAACTCCTCTCTGTCTCCTATCTCGGACCAAATCCTGAGAAAACACCACCTTCAAGATATATGCAAAATTAACATGGCTACATTGAGAACACAGGTTTTGCTTCCATCATTGTAATTCTATTGCAGTGGTGACAATGAGACCTGTAACTTTTTTTTTTTTTTTGCAAGGCAGGAGACCTGGGTTTGATCCCTGGGTCAGGAAGATCCCCTGGAGAAGGGAATAGCTACCCATTCCTGTATTTTTGTTGGGGAAATCCATGGAAAGAGGAGCCTGGAAGGTTACAGTCCATGGGGTCATAGTCAGACATGACTGAAGGACTAACACTTTCTTTTCACTTTCACGAGTAAAAATTGGATATAACAAGGCTTTTCAATATTACAAAAGATGAAGGAATGAATAGCAATGTACTTGCTATATTTAACTTCTAGCATCCTACAATAAATTGCTTGAGGAAATTGGATCCCAAAGATTATGGGTAAGGAATTTTGAAGCATGTCTGTACCTCACCAAAGCCCAACTAAAAGAATTATGGACTGACAGCTGTGGACTGAGCAAAATTTCTTTTTGAAAGGGCTATGGGAGCTTGGAGTGCTGTAGTTCATGGGGTTTCAGAGTTGGAAATAATTTGGCAACTGAACAAAAATAATCTTATCTTGAAGATCATGATTTTGGAGGAACTAAGGTGATTGGCAGTGGACAGAATCAGAATATGTGAAATTCCTTAAACATTTATTGACTTAAACAGTTTTTCCTAGCTTTTAGTTTTGTTGATATTTCTTATAGTCTCCTTTGTTTCTGTTTCATTTATTTCTGCCCTAAACCCACAGCAAACATTATCCTCAATGGTGAAAAGTTGAAAGCATTTCCCCTAAAGTCAGGAACAAGACAAGGGTGCCCACTCTCACCACTACTATTCAACTTAATTTTGGAAATTTTAGCCACAGCAATCAGAGAAGAAAAAGAAATAAAAGAAATCCAGATTGGAAAAGAAAAACTAAAACTCTGTTTGCAGATGACATGATCCTCTACATAGAAAACCCTAAAGACACCACCAGAAAATTACTATAGCTAATCAATGAATATAGTAAAGTTGTAGGATATAAAATTAACACACAGAAATCTCTTGCATTCCTATATGCTAACAATGAAAAAACAGAAAGAGAAATTAAGAAAACAATTCCATTCACTGTCACAATGAAAAGAATAAAATACTTAGGAATAAATCTACCTAAATAAAAAGAAGACCTATATATATAAAACTATAAAACACTGATGAAAGAAATCAAAGATGACACATAGATGGAGAAATATACCATGTTCATGGATCAGAAGAATCAATACGGTGAAAATGAATATACTACCCAAAGCAATCTATAGATTCAATGCAATCCCTATCAAGCTACCAATGGTATATTTCAGAGAACTAGAACAAATAATTTCACAATTTGTACAGAAATACAAAAAACCTTGAATAGCCAAAGCAATCTTGAGAAAGAAGAATGGAACTGGAGGAATCAACCTGCCTGTTGATTCAGACTATACTACAAAGCCACCGTCATCAAGACAGTATGATACTGGCACAAAGACAGAAATATAGATCAGTGGAACAAAATAGAAAGCCCAGAGATAAATCCACACACCTATGGACACCTTATCTTTGACAAAAGAGGCAAGAATATACAATGGAGAAAAGACAATCTCTTTAACAAGTGGTGCCAGGAAAACTGGTCAATCAGTTGTAAAAGAATGAAACTAGAACACTTTCTAACACCATATACAAAAATAAACTCAAAATGGGTTAAAGATATAAATGTAAGACCAGAAACTATAAAATTCCTAGAGGAAAACATAGGCAAAACACCCTCTGACCTAAATCACAGCAGGATCTTCTATGACCCACCTCCCAGAATAAAAGGGAAAATAAACAAATGGGACCTAATTAAACTTAAAAGCTTTTGCACAACGAAGGAAACTATAAGCAAGGTGAAAAGACAGCCCTCAGAATGGGAGAAAGTAATAGTAAATGAAGCAACTGACAAAGAATTAATCTAAAAAATATACAAGCAGCTCATGGAGCTCAATTCCAGAAAAATAAACGACCCAGTCAAAAAATGGGCCAAAGAACTAAACAGACATTTCTCCAAAGAAGACATACAGATGGATAACAAACACATGAAAAGATGCTCAACATCACTCATTATCAGAGAAATGCAAATCAAAACCACAATGAGGTACCATCTCATGCCAGTCAGAATGGCTGCTATCAAAAAGTCCACAAACAATAAATGCTAGAGAGGGTGTGGAGAAAAGGGAACCCTCTTACACTATTGGTGGGAATGCAAACTAGTTCAGCCACTATGGAGAACAGTGTGGAGATTCCTTAAGAAACTGGAAACAGAACTGCCATACAATTGTATTGCTGGGCATACAATTGCTGGGATTGAATGCCCAGCAATCTCACTGCTAGGCATATACATCAAGGAAACCAGAATTGAAAGAGACACGTGTACCCCAATGTTCACCTCAGCACTGTTTACAATAGCCAGGACACAGAAGCAACCTAGATGTCCATCGGCAGATGAATGGATAAGAAAGCTCTGAGACATATACACAATGGAATATTCAGTTCAGTTCAGTTCAGTAGCTCAGTCGTGTCCGACTCTTTGCGAGCCCATGAATCGCAGCACACCAGGCCTCCCTGTCCATCACCAACTCCCGGAGTTCACTCAGACTCATGTCCATCGAGTCAGTGATGCCATCCAGCCATCTCATCCTCTGTCGTCCCCTTCTCCTCCTGCCCCCAATCCCTCCCAGCATCAGAGTCTTTTCCAATGAGTCAACTCTTCGCATGAGTTGCCAAAGTACTGGAGTTTCAGCTTTAGCATCATTCCCTCCAAAGAAATCCCAGGGCTGATCTCCTTCAGAATGGACTGGTTGGATCTCCTTGCAGTCCAAGGGACTCTCAAGAGTCTTCTCCAACACCACAGTTCAAAAGCATCAATTCTTCAGCGCTCAGCTTTCTTCAGAGTCCAACTCTCACATCCATACATGACTACTGGAAAAACCATAGCCTTGACTAGACGGACCTTTGTTGGCAAAGTAATGTCTCTGCTTTTCAATATGCTATCTAGGTTGGTCATAACTTTTCTTCCAAGGAGTAAGCGTCTTTTAATTTCATAGCTGCAGTCACCATCTGCAGTGATTTTGGAGCCCTCCAAAAATAAAGTCTGACACTGTTTCCCCATCTATTTCCCATGAAGTGATGGGACCAGATGCCATGATCTTCGTTTTATGAATGTTGAGTTTTAAGCCAACTTTTTCACTCTCCTCTTTCACCTTCATCAAGAGGCTTTTTAGTTCCTCTTCACTTTCTGCCATAAGGGTGGTGTCATCTGCATATCTGAGGTTATTGATATTTCTCCCAGCAATCTTGATTCCAGTAAAGAATGCATTTGAATCAGTTCTAATGAGGTGGATGAAACTGGAGCATATTATACAGAGCATATTATACAGTCAGAAAGAAAAACACCAATACAGTATAATAACACAAATATATGGAATTTAGAAAGATGGTAACAATGACCCTATATGCGAGACAGCAAACGAGACACAGATGTAAAGTACAGACTTTTGGACTCTGTGGGAGAAGGCGAGGGTGGGATGATTTGAGAGAATAGCATTGAAACATGTATATTACCATATGTGAAATACATCACTAGTCCAGGTTCAATGCATGAGACAGGGTGCCCAGGGCTGGTGCACTGGGAGATGGGAGATGGGATGGGGAGGAGGTAGGAGAGGGGTTCAGGATGGGGAACACATGTACACCAATGGCTGATTCATGTCAATGTATGGCAAAAACCACTACAATATTATAAAGTAATTAGCCTCCAATTAAAATAAATTAATTAATTTACAAAAAAATAAGTAAACCATTTTGCCTATATTACATGTAAAAAAAAAAAATCTTTACACTTTGTGCAGAAAAATAAAAAGATAAATGAGAATTGGGTGACTTCTCACAACTGTTACTGCTACAAGCCTAGTCAAGTCATCATCATCTCATTTGAATCTATCACGTCCGCCAGACTTCTTCCTCTGCCCCTCTCAAGAGAGGCCAAAGTGACTCATTTAAACTATGTCAGCTTCTGAACTCTGCTTAGATCTCTCCAGTGACTGCTCTCCTCCCTGACCCCATCTCCTTCTGCTTCTGCCCTCATTCACTCTGTTCCAGCCACACTGGCCTCTCTGTACTTCCTCAACCAACTGGGCATCCCATCCTTTGCATGGGGCTCTCTCTGCCAGTGATGCTCTTCCATATGAAACAAGGGTAGTTTACACAGGTACTTCACTTTCCACCTTCAAGCGCCACCTTCTCACTATTTCAACCCTCCATTTAATACTGCACCCCTTCCTGCCACCATCTCAGCACTTCTGATCCCTCTTAATGACCACTCTATTTTTTCAAAGCACAAATCCCCTTCTTACAGTCTAAGCGTTTACTTCTGATGTTTATTGTCTGCTGTCTGTTTCTTTCCACACAGGAGGAATTTGCATCTCTGTTCACTGATGTGTCCCCATCTGCTTAAGGGCCACCCCAAATAAACACAGTGGTGCACAGTGAATGCCTACTAAATGGATGAATGACTAGCTGGGGACAGCAACTGTAATATATTTCCTATTTTTCCTCTAATCTATCAAAGGACAAAGCAGAAGCAAGCAGACACCACCCTGATAGGGAGACCCAATTAGCCTCTTCATTTTAATCCTAGCTGTTAAATGATTAACTTAGACTGAAGGTTTTTCTGTTTCCTGGTGACACAGAATGTGTCAATGTGCTTTGAAATAAAATTGAGGTCTGGGGAAAAAAGGAAGGGGGACCACTTTCTGAAGTCTTCTCTCACTCCTCTAGCTCAAGCAAATAAAAACTCTGGGGATAGCTCTGGACTTTTCTATCTCATTCGTTTTTCATTACTTGTTTTATTATTACTTTTTAGTAAGGCACAGGGATGTCATTATTCTCTGTCACCCTAGGGGATTCCAATATTGACTTTGAGATTTTTCTAGCCATTCTATAGAATGCATATTATTTATAAGGTTCTACTTTACTTCTGTGGGCATATTTGCATTCTGAATGTTTTAGATTTTCCAGATGATAATGTCTTATGAAATATGATAACATCTTTTTTGATATTCCCATTGTTGTTCAGTTGCTAAGTCGTGTCCGACTCCTTGCAACCCCATAGAAAGCAGCACACCAGACTTCCCTGTCCTTCACTATCTCCTGAAGTTTGCTCAAGTTCATGTCCATTAAGTCAGTGATGCCATCTAACCGTCTTAAGACTATATGATTTCTTTTTCCATTTTAGTTTAATTCAAATGAAAGAGGATTTTTTTTCACAAAGTTGAAAAAACATTGAAAAAATTAGTTGCTGAAGCCTATGTAACTGTGCAAATATTCCCACCAAATGCCTGCAAATTTTATCCTTTCAAATTTCATACCATCACAGAACACTTAACTCTAGACTTTTTTTCTAGGATGGAATTTTTTAAACATATCTCTCTAAAATGTCACTCACCTTACAGTTAAATAAACTGGCTTATTTCGGGAAATGGCATGAAGAAGAAACAATACACAAGAATAAGAGGATCCCAAAACGTAGAACAGTCTTCTGATTCAAAGATTACAAATGTGAAAGATGTTAAGGACCAAAAAGGGTAATATAAACAAGTAAAATGGCCAGAGAGCACACAGTAGGGAGCACTGGGGACTGCAGCAAAGTGAATATTCCATTATCTAATCTATGCTGGAGGCAGCTGCTACTCAGCGCTCAGCCACAGGGGATGGTGGCCATGAGGAAACATGGTCAGCGTTGCCAAATTTTGTACTTGTGTTTAGATGATTTTTTTTAAAAGGAGCCCCTGAATTTTTAGGAGAAACGTCATATTATGTATGCCAATCACAGCACATCTAGGGCATAAGACTAGAAACTCTGCTCTAAATTGGCATTGTCAAATGTTTAGTTCCTAATAGAATTCACAGTGCTCTCCTATACCTTCCAGCTTTAAAAAGACAGCTCAACTATATTTCATGGATAGTAAAAGTCTCCCATTGCTGTTCGCTAGTTTGTGGTTCCCTGATTCCTAGTTGTTAGTGGGCTCTTGGTGGTGAGTGTTTCTATCAGCCAGTGTAGACTGCTAATATGCCAACACAGGTACTGTGGCAGGAGTCCCTGTGAAAGTAGACACACACTGCTATCATGGAGACTAACTATATGCTGCCTTTAAAATCCCTGTGGTTATCACCCAAGAATCTTCTATTTCTGAGAATATTTCCTCAAAAACATGGTCACATGTTTTTGACATGAGACCCTGGATCCCACACTGGAGAAACCTTTGGTTAGACCACTGACTTTGATTAATTTCCATCCCAAGTTTTTTGGTTTTTCTCACTTCATAGCACATCTGTTACTAAGGAAACAAGTACCAAAGATTAGGGCAGAACTGAATAAAACCCCAGATTTCAGTATAAAAATCAATAAATGCTCAAGCAGGAGTCACATCACCAACCAAGAATATTCATACCAGGTTTGGGACAAATGAACAGGGGGTGTAAGTTGCATCCAGTAATCAAATAATTGTTCTTAATGTTTTTCAAGAAGTTGAGTTTATTTATGCTATTATTGGAAAAGAAGAGAAGCAAAAGGTAAAGGAGAAAAGGAAAGATATATCCATCTGAATGCAGAGTTCCAAAAAACAGCAAGGAGAGATAAGAAAGCCTTCCTAAGTGATCAATGCAAAAAAATAGAGGAAAACAATAAAATGGGAAAGACTAGAGATCTCTTCAAGAAATTTAGCAATACCAAGGGAACATTTCATGCAAAGATGGGCACAATAAAGGACAGAAACTGCATGGAACTAACAGAAGCAGAAGATACTAAAAAGAGGTGGCAAGAATACACAAAAGAAGCATACAAAAAGGATCCTAATGACCCAGACAACCATGATGGTGTGATCACTCACCTAGAGCCAGACATCCTGGAGTGTGAAGTCAAGTAGGCCTTAGGAAGCATCACTATGAACAAAGCTAGTGGATGTGATGGAATTCCAGCTGAACTATTTCAAATTCCAAAAGATGATGCTGTTAAGAGTGCTGCACTCAACATGTCAGCAAATTTGGAAAACGCAGCAGTGGCCACAGGACTGGAAAAAGTCAATTTTCATTCCAATCTCAAAGGCAAAGCCAAAGAATGTTCAAACTACCGCACAATTTCATTCACTTTACACACTAGCAAAGTAATGCTCAAAATTCTCCAAGCTAGACTTCAACAGTACGTGAACTGAAAAATTCCAGATGTTCAAGCTGGATTTAGAAAAGGCAGAGGAACCAGAGGTCAAATTGCCAACATCTGCTGGATCACAGAAAAAGCAAGAGAATTCCAGAAAAACATCTACTTCTGCTTCAGTGACTACACTAAACCCTTTGCCTCTGTGGATCACAACAAACTGTGGAAAATTCTTAAAGAGATGGGAATACCAGACCACCTGTCCTGCCTCCAGAGAAACCTATATACACATCAGGAAGCAATTTAGAACCAGACATGGAACAACTGACTGGTTCAAAATGGGGAAAGGAGTGTGTCAAGGCTGTATATTGTCATCCTGCTTATTTAACTTATATGCAGAGCACATCATGTGAAATGCTGGGCTGGGTGAAGCACAAGCTGGAATCAAGCTTGCCAGAAGAAATATCAATAACCTCAGATATGCAGGTGACACCAATCTTATGGCAGAAAATGAAGAGGAACTAAAGAGCCTCTTGATGAAAGTGAAAGAAGAGTGAAAAAGCTGGCTTAAAACTCAACATTCAAAAAACAAAAATTATGGCATCTGGTCCCATCACTTCATGGCAAATAGATGGGGAAACAATGGCAACAGTGACAGATTTTATTTTCTTGGGCTCCAAAATCACTGCAGATGGTAACGGCAACCATGAAATTAAAAGACGCTTGATTCTTGGAAGAAAAGCTGTGACCCACCTAGACGGCATATTAAAAAGCAGAGACATTACTTTGCCAACAAAGGTCCATCTAGTTAAAGTGATGGTTTTTCCAGTGATCATGTATGGATGTGAGAGTTGGATTATAAAGAAAGCTGAGTGCAGAAGAACTGATGCTTTTGAACTGTGGTGTTGGAGAAGACTCTTGAGAGTCCCTTGGACAGCAAGGAGATCAAACCAGTCCATCCTAAAGGAGATCAGTCCTGGGTGTTCATTGGAAGGACTGATGTTGAAGC
>NW_011494602.1:2768712-2778177 GCF_000754665.1 Bison bison bison | reverse complement strand
TGTTGTCACCTGATGCAAAGAGCTGACTCATTGAAAAAGACCCTGATGCTGGGAAAGATTGAGGGCAGGAGAAGGGGACGACAGAGGATGAGATAGTTGGATGGCATCACTGACTCGATGGACATGAGTTTGAGCAAGCTCTGGGAGTTGGTGATGGACAGGGAAGCCTGGTGTGCTGCAGTCTGTGGGGTCACAGAGTCGGACATGTCTGACTGACTGAACTGAACTGATTGTTGGAAAGCTGGCTCTTAGCTTACAGTTTGCTTCATTACTTTTCAGTATACATAGAATATTTACTTTATATCCATATCCAATATTAGAATCTGTCTCTAACTAGAAACAGAGAATTAATCTTTCCTTCCATGTGTCTTTCTTTTATCAAAAGTAGAAAATTATTACTAGCATACAATTTTTTTTAAGTAAATGACTTAGATCACATTATTGCTAGGTTCCATTTCAGAATTTTAAATCATGGCATTACTCTTCTTCATTTGCACTTATTTTTTAGCCTAGGTAACATCCATTCATCCACAAACTCTATTAAAAATGAAGACCTTTAGTATGGATGCATAAAGCAAGGTGCTAGGGGACTCAAAGATGAAGAAACCAGGTATCTTCCTTAGGAATTATCAGTGTAGTACAAGAAGAGAGTCAAGGAAGAAAATAGCTTCAAAAATACTGTGATAAATGCCTTGAGAGGTCTCCCAGTGAAGGAGTCCTCGAGCCTAGAAAAGAAGATAAAGGCCTCAAAGGCCTCAGGCCTGCACAAAGAAGATAATGGCCTCAAGGGCCCTTGCTGAACCAGCTGACTTCGGGGATGACACCACTGAACTTTAAGTCCCACCCCGACACTCCGGGCAGATTGCATCAGCCCAGGGCCCCCTGCCCCTGTTCATCCACAAACTGCCATCTCAGCTAAAGATTACCCAGAATGCACCGCCTGACTAAGTCTTCCCTATTGCTTCTGCAAAACCTCCCCTTAAATATGAAGCCTCCTTGACCTAGCACGCTCTGCCTGGTCCTTAGACCGGCTGTCGCCCCTCCTTGCCTGAATAAAGGCAGCCTCTGTTGAGGTCATCTCCCTTTCTTCACCACCTTGTCTGGAACTCTACCTACACCAGAACCCTGTGGAAGAATGTGGAGGACGTGGACAGCTCCACACTCCCAGGTGGATTCCCAGGAGGTTCAGTGGTAAAGAACCCTCTGCCAATGTAGGAGATGCCCTGAGACTTGGGTTTGCTCCCTGGGTAGGGAAGATCCACTGGGGAAGGAAATGGCAACCTACTCAAGGATTCTTGCTTGGAAAATCCTAGACACAGAGGAGCCTGGAGGGTGACAGCCCATGTGGCCACAAAGAGTCAGATACAACTGAGCATGCACACACAGGTAGCTGGTAGGAAATTTTCAGTGAGAAGGTGATCACCGGATGACAAGATGTTCATTTTGGAGTGGTAATGATGGCAAAGCAGAGACGGGAAGTTGGTACAAGGTCTAACTGAGAGATATTACGGGGAGATGCAGTGGGCCAGGGAAGGGCTGTTTAAGAAAGTTAAGCTGATGAGACTCAGGGACTCCTTAGCTGTGAGAAGGGAGAGTGCACTCTTGCCTGGAGCATAAGACAGGACCAGCTTGGAGCTTGTTGTTCAGTTACTGAGTCATGTCAGACTCTCAGGCAATACTTTATAGCCCACCAGACTCCTCTGTCCTGATTTCCCAGGCAAGAATACTGGAATGGGCTGACAGTTCCTACTCCAAGAGATCTTCCCAACCCAGGGATGGAACCCGAGTCTCCAGCATTGGCAGGTGGATTCTTTACCACTGAGTCACTGTTGCGGAGAAGAAGCCAATCTAACTCCATGTTGGAAGTGTTTCTTTGACTTGCTTTTGTTATAACCATATAGAAGGGCCTGCCTCAGAGAATTCTGCCCCTCTGCCTGATGGTTAAACTAAAGTGCCTTTGTACAGAACCTGTCCACCTATAGATGATAGGAAGCAAGAAATTAACACACCCACTGCCTGAGGCTTGACATTCTAGGAGATGTTTGCAAGATGAATGACCTTTTTACTTTGCTTCCTTACGTCCCCCCAATGTCTGATCTACAAAAGAACCTGGGATTCAGACCCTAATAAGATGGTTAATCAGAGGCACTAGCCTGCCATCTTCTCTGTCATCTGGCTCTGCAGTTGGTCCCTTCCTTGCTCAGCCCTTGTCTCTTGGATTCATTGGCCCATCGTGTGGCAAGCAGAGGGAGCTTGGACTTAGTAACACCACCAGGGAAGCCCAACTTGGAGGTAGCTAATAACTTAAAACTTTCATAACAGGCAAAACAAACTACTGTTTAACTCAAGTTATGAATAACTGTTATTTCAATATTATTGGAAAAGTCCTTTTTTGTTTTCATGTCTCAAAAAGCTAGAGGAGAATGAACAATGTACTGAACACCACACTTTGCTTTCCAGAGGAGAAAAGCTCTACATTCCATTTCTGTAAGACTTTCTTCTTTAATCCCCTCCTCCATCAGTGTTTATGTTTTTCAAAGGTAAATTATATCCACATAGCAACTGTTCCTACTTTAGAGGAAGATGCTCTCTTTGAAACATATGAAGTATAAGTTTTCTCCACTTCACTTGCAGGAAGCTCTCTTCCTAGGTCAGTAAACTGCAGTAGAGCTAAATTAGGCAAGGAGGCAACTCACTTAAGAAAGATTAGCTGGGAAATCCATTTGCACGACACAAAGGACCATCCTTAGATGCAAAGGGATAGAGTTCCACCTAGAAAATAGTTAAGGCGTTTCTTAAATAGAATGCCAACCTTGAATGTGAATTGAGAAGTGATGCTAACAAAGAATGAAGATGTGAACACCTGAACTTACCCCCACCCTCTCCCATCTGTAATTGATTAAAAGAGTGACGGAACCAATAATGTTGGGAAAAGCCATCTCAGTCCAGTTGGATGGGGATGCAACAGAGGCTTAGGGATATCAACTGTGCTCTACAGGAAAGACAAAGGGACTCTGCCCATTCACCTTCATCATCAAGGACACAAATGGTAACTTCCTTCAAGACTGAAAGAATCCCAGAGCTGACATCTGTTTTAAACTGTAAATTAAAACAGTTAAAATTTGTTTTTTTTATACACACAACTAAATTGATTCCTGGTTTTGATCATTCCCTTAATCATAATACTGAAGACAGCAAGGCAATGAATAGCAATCCTTGCCCTTTTCCTGAAAAATCTGCATGAACCACAATGCAGAATCAGAGGATTCAAGAGTCAAAGTGGGTTGATTAATGCAGTGATTCTTGAATTACTGAAGGTTCAAGGATGCCAAACAAAACTTTTAATCTACTGAGTTGCTTGCTGTATGCAACAGTCTATGTGGACACTGGGCCCAGATGAGGAAGGGTTTGACTCCTCTGCATGACTGCCTTGAGTAACCTACTTTATAGAGCTTTCATGATGATTAAGATTCACAGGTAAAATACTGGGATGAGGGTTTAACATATCTTCTTCAACATGTTAAGTACAACCACAGGAGTGCAAGCCACTTTTCTTATAATCTACATTGCTACTGCATGAGCAGCAAGTTATGCGTATGTGTATATGTGTGCATAGCTCAGTGCGGCCTTTCTAAAACAGTCACCTGAGCAGGTGCAATCCTGACACTGGAGAGGACGACAGCACCAGGAGTCTCAGTGACTATACAGCTAAATATTCAAATATGATGTTGTTGTTGCTCAGTCGCCTAGTCATGTGCGACTCTCTGAGACCCCATGGACTGCAGCACACTAGGCTTTAAATATGATAAACCAAGCTAAAAATTGCTAAGTAGGTTCTATAAGCCTAGTCAGACAAATATGCCTTCAAAACAATGTAGAAACTCAGGCTTCAACTCAGAAGCCTGGGATCCCAGAACGCGGCTAAGTAGAGGGTCCCAGTCTCTTGTCCCATTGCCTTGATCCTTCTGCCCCAGGCTTCAGGTTCTGTATGTGGACTACGAGCTCCATCCCACCTCTCACTAATAAACAATCCTTCCTTGGCCTGTCTTGGGCCCCAGAGCCTCCAAAGAGGGGAAGTCTGAGGCCCCAGGAATGCAAAGCAGGGTCCAGTGGGGGCCAAGGTGGGCTCTGAGTGCAGGGGGCTTGGCTGCACAGGTGCCAAGAGGTGGGAGAACACAGCAGGTAAACTCTTGACTATACAGTATCCAGGGGATCCCTTGGTAATTTAAGATTTCCTGTTTTTAGTGCAATTAAAGAATAATTATATTTTTCTTTTTTTGCATCCCATTTGCAAGTGTCCTCTCCTCAGGGAAAAGGTTATAAAAAGCTATAAAGGCAACATAAACCTGGGCATTAAATTACCTGGACAACCACAGCCATGTCCTAAGTATGATGAGAACTGCAAGAAGAATACAGATTGATTTATGGGTGATTTTTTAGTGTTACATACCAAAAGTTGCTTCCCTGGTGGCTCAGAGGGTAAAGCATCTGCCTACAATTTGGGAGGCCTAGGTTCAATCCCTGGGTCAGGAAGATCCCCTGGAGAAGGAAATGGCACCCTACTCTGGTACTCTTGGTTGAAAAATCCCATGGACGGAGCCTAGTAGGCTACAGTCCATGGGATTGCAAAGAGTTGGACACACGACTGAGCGACTTCACTTTCACTTTCTTTCACCAAAAGTTAGGGGGCTCTCTGGTGGCTCAGCAGTAAAGAATTTGCCTGCAATGCAGGAGACACAGGAGACGCAGGTTTGATCCTTGGGTCGGGAAGATCCCCTGGAGGAGGGCATGGCAACCCACTCCAGTATTCTTGCCTGGAGAATCCCCATGAACCCAGGAGCCTGGCAGGCAACAGTCCACAGGGTCACAAATAGTTGGACACAACTGAAGTGACTTAGCACACACGCAGGGACCAAAAGTTATTTGAGCTCAGACCCATCATTCATAGTCGACTAAACTCAAATATTAAACAAATAAACAAATAGATAAGAAGAACTGACTCATTTGAAAAGACCCTGATTCTGGGAAAGATTGAAGGTGGGAGCAGGAGGGGATGACAGAGGATGGTTGAATGGGATCACTGATTCAAAGGACATGGTTTGAGCAAGCTCCGGGAGTTGGTGATGGACAGGGAGGCCTGGCGTGCTGCAGTCCATGGGATTGCAAAGAGTCAGACACGACTGAATGACTGAACTGACTGACTGAAACTCAAACATGACTAAAAGACTTGCTCAGAGTTAAGATAATTCAAGATAAAAAGAAGCCTAGACTCATGCTGGTGCTCCATCTATTTCCAAACTATATTTCTTGTTTCTGCTAAACTGTTTTCTTCAGAGCATCCTTTCACTGGCTCTGGTTTCACTTGAGAATAGTATCTTTCTTTCAAAATACCTGTGCAGGGATTTCCCTGGTGGTCCAGTGGCTAAGACTCAGCTCCCAGTGCAGGAAGCCTAGGTTCGATCCCTGGTCAGGGAACTAGACCCCACATTCTGCAACTAAGAGTTCCCAGGCTACAACTAAAGATCCTGCCTGCCACAACTGAGACCCTGAGCAGCCAAATAAATAAATATTTTACAAAAACAAAAACCTACCCATACATGAAGATCAAATCTGAAAAGCCAGCTTCTTCAGGACATGTCCTGCTGACTCCAGGAGAAAACTGCATCTCTTATGTGGGGCACCACCATGCACACAGCACCACAAACCTTGGGCTCCTTGTGAATCTCCATCTCAGCAGCTGTGCCCTCTGCAGGGGAGGTGTGGAGGCCTGCAATTCAACCCTGTTGGCCTCCAAGTCCTGGGCTAATGGGCATTTTTATTCTTCCTGTTTGGTTTGATATGGGTCATTGACCTTCCATCCCATCTTTTTTAGTTCTATCAGCAGAAAGAAGACCATGGGACTGCCAGTCAAGGTGCCTAACCGCCCCCCCCCACCCCGTGATGGCAAGTGAATTGCGGCCTGGGGAGTGGGGCCAAGCTCTAAGCACAAAAAACACTGGCCTGGGGCCCAGCCCGGGCAAACCCCTTGTGCATGGGCCTGTTTCTCTAGTCCATGATATCTAGACTCTAAAGCTGGCTAGGTTCCGGTTTGTTTGCAAGCCTGTTTTTTGGAGGTGGTGGTGGTTGTTTTGAGGGGACACTCCCATTCCTGGCAATTCTTTTAGTTATCTGAGAGCCTTATAGTAAATTCTCTCTTTACTAGAGTTTCTTTCATTTGCATGCGAACTAAGAGTCATTGCCAATACACTTGGCAGAGCCCCTGACACAAGAGTTAACCATGAGTGTCACATACTGAGTCATTATAACCTAAATATGTATCATCACCATATCTGTAAAACAGTGATTTTTTTTTCTAACTCATAAAACAACATTCAGTTCAGTTCAATTGCTCAGTCGTGTCTGACTCTTTGTGACCCCATGAATTGCAGAATGACAGGACTCCCTGTCCATCACCAACTCCTGGACTTCACCCAAACTCATGTCCATCGAGTCAGTGGACTCATGTCCATCCAGCCATCTCATCCTCTGTCGTCCCCTTCTCTTCCTGCCCCCAATCCCTCCCAGCATCAGAGTCTTTTTCAATGAGTCAACTCTTCACATGAGGTGGCCAAAGTATTGGAGTTTCAGCTTTAGCATCATTCCTTCCAAAGAACACCCAGAACTGATCTCCTTTAGAATGGACTGGTAGGATCTTCTTGCAGTCCAAGGAACTCTCAAGAGTCTTCTCCAACACCACAGTTCAAAAGCATCCAACTCTCATATCCATACATGACCACTGGAAAAACAATAACCTTGACTAGACGGACCTTTGTTGACAAAGTAATGTCTCTGCTTTTCAATATGCTATCTAGGTTGGTCATAACTTTCCTTCCAAGGTCATAACTTTCCTTCTTTTAATTGCATGGCTGCAGTCACCATCTGAAGTTATTTTGGAGCCCAGAAAAATAAAGTCTGACACTGTTTCCACTGTTTTCCTATATTTCCCATGAAGTAACGGGACCAGATGCCATGATCTTAGTTTTCTGAATGTTGAGCTTTAAGCCAACTTTTTCACTCTCCTCTTTCACTTTCATCAAGAGGCTTTTTAGTTCCTTTTCACTTTCTGCCATAAGGGTGGTGTCATCTGCATATCTGAGGTTATTGATATTTCTCCCGGCAATCTTGATTCCAGCTTGTGCTTCTTCCAGCCCAGCGTTTCTCATGATGTACTCTGCATATAAGTTAAATAAACAGCATGACAATATACAGCCTTGATGTACTCCTTTCCCGATTTGGAACCAGTCTGTTGTTCAATGTCCAGTTCTAACTGTTGCTTCCTGACCTGCATATAGGTTTCTCAAGAGGCAGGTCAGGTGGTCTGGTATTCCCACCTCTTTCAGAATTTTCCACGGTTTCTTGTGATCCATGCAGTCAAAGGCTTTGGCATAGTCAATAGAGCAGAAATAGATGTTTTTCTGGAACTCTCTTCCTTTCTCCATGATCCAGTGGATGTTGGCAATTTGATCTCTGGTTCCTCTGCCTTTTCTAAAACCAGCTTGAACATCTGGAAGTTCACAGTTCATGAATTGCTGAAGCCGGGCTTGGAGAATTTTGAGCATTACTTTACTAGCGTGTGAGATGAGTGCAAATGTGTAGTAGTTTGAGCATTCTTTGGCATTGCCTTTCTTTGGGATTGGAATGAAAACTGACCTTTTCCAGTCCTGTGGTCACTGCTGAGTTTTCCAAATGTGCTGGCATATTGAGTGCAGCACTTTCACAGCATCATCTTCCAGCATTTGAAATAGCTTAACTGGAATTCCATCACCTCCACTAGCTTTGTTCGTAGTGATGATTTCTAAGGCCCACTTGACTTCACATTCCAGGAGATCTGGCTCTAGGTGAGTGAGCACACCATTGTGATTATCTTGGTCGTGAAGATCCTTTTTGTACAGTTCTTCTATTTTGAAAAATTCAGGGAGGTATGAAAAATATAAGCCATACATATTTTACTGTCCAAACACTGCCTAATTTTGTTTTTGTTCCAGTTTTCATGCATCTATATGTGATATTCCTGAAATACATATCATTGTAATGCAGCAGTGCATTTGGTTATTTCTAGTTAAAACTGTTGTGAAAGCTGTTCCTTGTTATTACATAATCTTTGAAATGACTCCTTTTAATACGTGTCATAGTCTATCCTTTGGGGGACTTTATTTTGGTTTTCACATGACTAAATTTATTCTTACTAGATTTTATTCCTCTTGTTTTTCTGAGGTTTATTGATTTATTTGTTTATTTTGGCATGGTGGGAAAAATTAAGAGAGCTTTATTTTTAATGCAGTGATGAGACAGTTGACCACTTTCTGGCTTTTATTGTCTTAACATGGTTTAAAATATTAATTTCAACCTCCAAAGTAGGGTACCCTAGGCTGTCTCCCACATTTGGGGGCACTTTTTATAAAACAGTGAAATCCTGCCACTTGGAGGCTGTTGTTTCTTTCTTCAACATGAAGGGGAAACTTTAAAATAGCTTTAACCCACCTCCAATTTTTATATACATTGTTTTCATTTTTTTTATTATTTCAGAATATTATCACAATCCTCAATGTAAGTTTTTGTCTGCATCTACTTCTTTAGCAAACACTATTGTATAATTCTTCCGCCATTAGTAAAGCAAATGCCCTTCTCTCTGCATCCTTGCCAGCACTGAGTATTTTTGTATCTACATAAACATACATACATTTTGCTGGTTTAATCCATGAAACATAGCATATAACTTTTGTTTTAATTTCCATTTCTGTGATTAATAGTAAGAATATTAAATATGTATGTTAGCCTTTTTCTTCCTTTTGAATTATTCAGGTATGTGGACAATTCTGTTGGCATGTTATTTTCTACTTACTGATATCTATGAGTTCCTCAATGTGATTATTACATTAACTGTTCTGTTATGCTTGGTGTCCATGTTTTTCTCCATAATTACTTTTTGATTTACACTGCATTTTTTGCATGCAAATGTTTAAAATATATTCAAATCTATATTTTGCTTTGTGATTCTTTCCATTAATTTTATATTAAAAACTCATTCCCCTAAAATTATTAAATATTTTCTTCTGACTTTCTCATCTGGCAAATGAACTTTCCAATTTGGAATTTAGTCTAGTGAGTCATGTAAACAGAGGTTCTTAGTTGAATGTTTTCTGTATACTAAGCCAATTTGCTTGATTCTTTGGTCAAATATTCCTGTTTCAAAATGCTTTCTCCATCACAGTTCTGTTTCCAAAAACTACCTGAGTCTCTTTGTAATCTATTCTATTCCATTGAGCTAACTATTGATTTTTACACCAGTACTACTCTGCTATAATGATTGTAGTTCAATGACTGTATTTATTTTTGTTTCTGGAAGGGCAACCCACCCCAACTCCCATACAAAGTCCTCTGCAAATTTTTCTTGACTATTGTCATACAGTTATTCTTCCAAGTGAA
>NW_011494602.1:2763584-2768612 GCF_000754665.1 Bison bison bison | reverse complement strand
AGTGAATATTAGAATCATTTTGACAAGTTTTTCCAAATCTCAATACAATAAAACTATATAATTGATCATGGAAAAATAACCATATCAAATATCTATCTTTCTAATACTAAAGCAAGTTTTCATTTGTTTCTGATTTATGTGTCTAAGTAAAATTTTATAGCTTTCCTACGTAAGTCCTTAGATACTTTTTTCCTCCAAGTATTAGTGTTTTATGTACATTTCCAATTTTCTTAGATAATATATATTTGTATGGATTCATAAACAGAATCATTTTCTATCGTATTTTTTTTGTTGGTAAATATTAGCACTTGAGGTAATCCTTGATTTCTGAACATGTATATCATAAACCAACCACTTTACTGAACCCTCTTATTGGTTTCTTAGGTTTTAGTTGAGTAACTGTGTATCCATCACTTTTAAACAAAATTAAGATACAATGTCTGACTTTTTTCTTGCTTAGATAAAACGTAATACTTAAGCATATGCATTAAATGATACTTTCATTTATTTTTAAAAATTACCTTTTTGCAACTACTAAAATGACATAAAATTGAGGCCAAACTAGAAATGCAAAATATAACCCGTGTTCCCGTATTGGACCACCTCCATTTCCCTTGGGTCCTCAGTCTCGCTATTCAAAACTACCAAAAAGTCCTCTAAATGAAAGATATTAAGTCACTTCTCACTTGGATTAAACAGGATAGACAAAACAATCCAGCTGGTGATTAAGAATTTTGACAATTGTGGAAGACAAAGAAATACACCAGGAACCTATCCTCACGTAGACAGCAAGTTGTCTCTTATTTTAACCCCAGAGACAATAGGTAGGATAATTTTAAAAGTAGAACAGGGTCCAAACCTAGATATTTTCAGAAAGCAATTGCATGCACTTCCGTATATGAGCAGATTCTGTTTTCCTCAGATAAACCTAAGTTCCTTATTTTGAAAGATCAGGATAATAGTATCTAATTATTAATTCATCAAGTATTTATCGTGCATCTAATCTGGATTTTGTATTATTGGGAAAGACTGGAGAACCATCTGTAAAAATAAGAGTAAGGAAGGAAGAAAACTTGAAAAGGGAAAGTGTTAGTCACGCAGTCGTGTCCAACTCTTTGCGACCCCATGGACAGTAGCCTGCCAGACTCCTCTACCCATGGGATTTCCCAGGCAAGAATACTGGTGTGGGTTGCCATTTCCTCCTCCAGGGGGTCTTCCAAACTGAGGAATCGAACCCAGGTCTCCTGCATTCCAGGAAGATTCTTTACCAGCTGAGCCAGCAGGGAAGCCCCTAGGAAGGGAACCTAGCACATAACAAAAGCTCAATAAATAATATTATCATTACCTATTAGGATTATTTATTATTAATCTCTAGAAGGCTAAAAGTCTAGTTCACCACTATATTCCTAAGGCCAAGCATGGAAAATGTTAATGTCCAACAAATATTTTGTTGAAATATTTGAATATTTGTTGACTGAAATTTTTTCAAAAGTCTCAGTTGTCAAAAAAATATTTTGACTTCATTCTTAACTGCTCACTTGAAATCAGTTCTTCAAAGATGCATTTACTAAAGCCAAGAGTACTCCTCTCAAAGTCAGAATGAGTTCTAAATTGCTCTTTTTATATAGGTAGTAAAGAAAATAGTTTCTAAAATATCATATCTTTACGTTGGCACAGAACAATGCTAGGAGGAAGAGTATTCATTCCTTCACTCATTGACCATTTATTAAGCATCTTCTACATGAAAGACACAAAACAAATGGTCATCACAGAGTTTACAGAAATTAAATGAATAGCCAAACAAATAAATAGCAAACTGCAAATTTTCAGTGCCATAGAAGAATAGAAAGGTGACGAGAGATTTGGGTTCATGAGGAAAAGAGATCAAGGAGACCCAATTGAGTACAGCTTGAACTGGCAAAGCATGGGGCATGCTCAAGAAACAGATTGGTATGACAGTGGTAAGAGGAAGAGGTGCCCAGGAGGAGACCAGAAAGAATCTCTGGAAACTGTCCCAGGTACATAATGAATCTTCTGCAGGGGACTGACTTGATTCTACCTGTTCTGGATGAAGAATGGGCGGCCCAAGCTGGGAACCGGGAGCTGGTAGGAAGCCCTACTAGTGGACCAAACAAAAGACAGTAACAACTTGGATGGAAATAAGAACTTATCAAGAGTTTATACATAGATATAGAAGACAGAACTTGCAAAAAATTGGTGATAGTTTTTGGTTTGGAGGACAAAGGGAACAGAGGCATCAGAGATGATTTTTGAGTTTCTGGCAACTCCCTGGACAGTGGTGCCATTTACCAGGATAAGAAAGATTAGAAAGTTGTTAAGATTGGTGTATTTTTGTGACTGTTATTTTTGTTGTTTAATATGGTTTTCTGCTGTCTGTTTGCATTGTGTTAGTGGGGAAGCAGAAAGGGAGGAAGGCAAACATTAACAAATCCATCTAGGCCAGGGTATATCAGCTATGTTACCTGTTTAAGATCGAAACCCTAGATTACCTTGGTTTCTAGACAAGTGACATTTGTATAAATGAGGTACCTCTGAATACTGTTTTTCTCTATCATGTTTGGGTATATAAAAATTCAAATATATTGCCTGGATTAAATAAGCTTTAAAGTCTTTTCAAAAAACATACTATTTTATCTTTATGTCCTACTGATACTGACATAATACTAATACTGTCATTAAATACCTATCATAGGGTATACAGGGCTGAATAGAATTCCCCCCAAATTCATGCCCAACCAGAACCTAAAAACGTGACCTGATTACAAAACAGGATCTTTGGAGATGTAATCAAAGTTAAGTTGAGGTCACACTGAATTAGAATGGGTCCTAAATCCAGTATGAATGGTGTCCTTATTTATAAAGGGGGGAACTTCACAATGTGAAGATGAAGGCAGAAATTAGTTATGCTGTCCCAAAACAAGGAATACCTGGGTCTATCAGGAACTGGGAGAAGCCAGAAAGGATCCTCCTCTTGAGGCTTCCAAGGAAGAATGGCTTTGACTAAACTCTGATTTTGAACTTCTAATCTCCAGAACTGCAAAAGAATATATTTCTGACATTTTAAGCCATCTGTTTGTTGTTTAGTCACTAAGTCGCGTCTGACTCTTCGTGACTGACAGGCTCTAGTCGGGAAGATTAAATGAGATCACACATTTGAACTTATTTAGCTTAATACAGGGCATATAGCATATGTTAAATAAACATCCATTTTCCTTTCTCTGATAATGATCACCACCACTGGTTGTGGTTTATAAGTAACTCATACCTCTACCCAATTTAGGTCAAGTCTTAGCTCTAGGCTGGTTTTACAGCTGAGGAAACTGAGGCTTGGGAAAGTTAAATAGCTTGCTCAAGATCACAAAGCTTAATAGGGAAGAGTCAGAGCTCAAACTCAACTGTCTCACCACCAAGATGAGATCCTAGAATACTTGCCTCTCACACCTGCAACATTTTAGTAAAATGACAGAGGAGAGGCACAAAGTGTTTTCAATGTCTGCAGTTCTCTCTCACATTTATTAACAAGTTTAGGGATCTAGTACAATTCAACTCTCCCCATTCACAGAGAAGCACAAAAATATAAAACCAGTGCTATCAGTGAACTTCACTTTCTACTGCTCCCATCAGCAGTGCTTCTGCTTTGCACATATGAATTTGAAGTCAAGGCATTATCACCAGATTGGACATTTATGGTTTTAATTTAATTAAATGCATTTTTCTCAAGTTTCTCCCGTTTCATTTTGGTGATACTGACTCATTCTTGCCACCTAAAGAGATGATAAAAATAAGTACTGTAAGCACGGAGGGAAGTGTGTCTAAACTTCATAGTCACAGATGTCCATCCTTTACAAATCGAAAAATAAAAGCACATTCTAAATTTACCTTTCCTCCTTAACTCAGTGAGTTGTAGGTCTGAATAAATCAGACATACAAATGTAAGGTGCAAAGCTGTTATTATGCAGTTTCAATTTCATAGAATTCTAGTGTAGGAGGGACTTCTAAAAAGTGGTGTGGTTCATCTGGACTCAATTAAGACAGTTATTTACCTGCCACCAAACCCTAGAAAGGAAAAGGATGCTCTGAGAGATTCTGAGAGTTACCTAAGACCGTATATCTATTTTTGGGGGGAACCCTTTGGAACACGGGTTTCCCGATTTCCGCGAAAGTATATTCATCCTTCTAAAGCTGTCATTGACTATTAAAGATGACATTGTCCTCTGGCTTTGTGCCAACTTTTCTTTTTCTTTATCAATTTGGCCTTAAAAAAAAAAAAAAAAAAAAGAAGAAGAAGAAGAAGAAGACCACTATAGATAACATCCCAATGCTTCAAATTCCCTTAATTGACATCTAATGTGGAATTACCTTGCATCCCACGTTTAAAGCTCCCGATATGCACACATAGGTTCAAGAAAGGCCAACATGCTTCTCCTTCAAACTGGGCACTGATAATCTCTGGACTTTTCAAGTTTATCCTCCAGAAGGTTAACATCGCAGGCAATTTTGACAAGAGTTTGGAACCGAGATTCTCTTCCACGCTCTGTCCACACCCGTGCCCACGAGCAGAAGTTCTCTCCATTACAACCCACCACACGCGCGCGCGCACACACACACACACACATACCAAGGCAAGTAACAAAGGAAAACAGTCCCATAAAGCCTCAGCTATTTCATTCTCCAATCTACACCTGTCAAGAGACAAAAACCAAACGGGAATCCTTCCCTGGCAATATGTCCAACACTCCTCAGAGAAGCACGCACCGCGGCACCCCCGGCGTGCGCGGCTGTATACACAAAGAGCCGGTGCTGGGTTTGCCCGCGGTCCGGGGGACCAGCACATTCCCAGGACTGGTATCCTGGTATCTCCCCCATGCCCTCCTGCTCAGCAGAAAAGAACTATCCTTTATTTGACCCGCAGAGAGCCCAGGCTGGATGGCAGTGAATGGGCGTGGGGGGCGGGGGGCGGTTCCCGAATCCATCCCCTTCAGCCAGTCGGTCCCCAGCCTTTGGCAT
>NW_011494602.1:2760632-2763091 GCF_000754665.1 Bison bison bison | reverse complement strand
CGTGCGGGGGGCGGGGGGCGGGGGTGGAGAGGTTGCGGGGGGCGGGGGGAGTGTCTCACGCTGTGGGATCTGAGCTGGAGAAAGCCCTTCTCGCTGATCTGATCCCACTTTCCCTCTGCCATCCACGGGCAGCTCCTGCACGCCCCCTCCTCATACACACTGTGCAGAAATTTTGTGCAGGGCCAAAGCTGGACTGAGCTTAAGGGCAGAGCAAAGGGCGAGAGGGCGGGGCCGAGAGAAAGGTCCTTCCGCTAGTCTTGGTGCTACCACCTGGAACCTTGCTGCTTCAACTTCAAGGTGCCTAGGAATTAAAATGCAAATTCGGAATCGCTTGCTCTAGACTGGGGTCTGAGATCTACAAGCTGAACAAGCCCCCAGGGAATGCTGATGTCACTGGTTCTCCGACCACGTCGAGCAGCCGAGATCTAGAGAATCCCTCTTCTGTGACCTTTGGGTGGCTCTCCTGCAAGCAGCCAGCCTAGAAACGTTCTCTGGCTCCCACAGAAGCCGCTGCGACCTACAGACGGCTTGGCGTCTAACAGGTGAAGATGCCCTCGGGATGTTGTGCCCAACCCTGGAAGGAATCTCAGTACCACTGGACTCTGAGCACCCACACAAACTGGCTACTTTCTGACTTAGAATGTGAGTCTTAGGGAAAGCTTGACCTTTTCACGCTCTCTTTGCTAGTTGGGTAGCACACTCGTTGCGGGATGAGCCTCTACTCAAGTCTGAACCACCTGCCTTGGCTGTTCCCAACCTTTCCTGATCTGGGACAAAAACTTAGACTAGGCATCAAAATGTCAATTTATTGGGCATCTAATGGTAAGGCTAGGCTTGCCAGTTAAGAAGACTGACAGACCATGATAAGAATAGGGTGTTTATGTACCAAAAGATGACAGGGCTTTCAGATGAGTGACGTTTGGGTTGAAGCTTGCAAAGATATCTTGTAGTTCATCTTAAATCCCTGGGTTGCCCACTCCCTTCCCAACCCCTGAAGGCTCCAGCATTGTCAAAAATATTCAGTGCCTGTGGACAGAGCAGGGAAGAGAGGGTGGGACAAACTGAGAAAGTAGCACTGAAACATATACATTGCCACATGTAGAATAGATAGCTAGTGGGAAGTTGCTGTAATACAAGGAGCTCAACTGCGTGCTCTGTGACAGCCTAGGGAGTGGGGTGGGAGGTGGAAGGGAGGTTCAAGCAGGAGGGGCCAAGTGTGTACCTATAGCTGATTCATGTTATTCTATGGCAGAAACCAACACAATATTGTAAAACAATTATCCTCTAATTAAAAACAAATTTTAAAAAATTCACTGTCCAAGCTATAGTGAGAGAGATTCACTAAAGCATTCATGAATTTTCAACCTTGGAAATGAAGACGTCACACACATCTGCCTTAGCTGCCCCCAAAATACCTTCAGGAATTAGTGATACAGTATGTGATATCAAATTAAAAATAAAGGTTTATATGTGTTGGTACCGTGTTACACTTAATAACTCTTAACAGTTTTCTAATTAATGGTACAATATTTATCTTGTTTTCCATTAACAATATTTATTTGTTTTCCATTTGCTCAGTACCCTCAATGTAGTAGCTGCCATATCAAAACAGGAACCAGTACTTGAATGCAGTCTCAAAAATGACAGAATGATCTCTGTTCATTTCCAAGGCAAACCATTCAATATCACGGTAATCCAAGCCTATGCCCCAACAGTAACGCTGAAGAAGCTGAAGTTGAATGGTTTTATGAAGACCTACAAGACCTTTTGGAACTAACACCCAAAAAAGATGTCCTTTTCATTATACAGGACTGGAATGCAAAAGTAGGAAGTCAAGAAACACCTGGAGTAACAGGCAAATTTGGCCTTGGAGTACAGGATGAAGCAAAGCAAAGGCTAATAGAGTTTTGCCAAGAGAACGCACTGATCACAGCAAACATCCTCTTCCAACAACACAAGGGAAGACTCTGTACATGGACATTACCAGATGGTCAACACCAAAATCGGATTGATTATATTCTTTGCAGCCAAAGATGGAGCAGCTCTATACAGTCAGCAAAACAAGACCAAGAGCTGACTATGGCTCAGATCATGAACTCCTTATTGCCAAATTCAGACTTAAATTGAGGAAAGTAGGGAAAACCACTAGATCATTTAGGTATGACCTAAATCAAATCCCTTATGATTATACAATGGAAGTGAGAAATAGACTTAAGGGACTAGATCTCATAGACAGAGTGCCTGATGAACTGTGGTCTGAGGTTTGTGACATTGTACAGGAGACAGGGATCAAGACCATCCCCATGGAAAAGAAATGCAAAAAAGCAAAATGGCTGTCTGGGGAGGCCTTACAAATTGCTGTGAAAATAAGAGAAGTGAAAAGCAAAGGAGAAAAGGAAAGATATAAGCATCTGAATGCAGAGTTCCAAAGAATAGCAAGGAGAGATAAGCTGCCCTGT
>NW_011494602.1:2759179-2760532 GCF_000754665.1 Bison bison bison | reverse complement strand
TAACAGAAGCAGAAGATATTAAGAAGAGGTGGCAAGAATACACACAAGAACTGTACAAAAAGATCTTCATGACCCAGATAATCATGATGCTGTGATCACTCATCTAGAGCCAGACATCCTGGAATGTGAAGTCAAATGGGCCTTAGAAAGCATCACTATGAACAAAGCTAGTGGAGGTGATGGAATTCCAGTTAAGCTATTTCAAATGCTGGAAGATGATGCTGTGAAAGTGCTGCTGCACTCAATATGCCAGCAAATTTGGAAAACTCTGCAGTGGCCACAGGACTGGAAAAGGTCAGTTTTCATTCCAATCCCAAAGAAAGGCAATGCCAAAGAATGCTCAAACTACTGCATAATTGCACTCATCTCACATGCTAGTAAAGTAATGCTCAAAATTCTCCAAACCAGTCTTCAGCAATTCGTGAACTGTGAATTTCCAGATGTTCAAGCTGGTTTTAGAAAAGGCAGAGGAACCAGAGATCAAATTGCCAACATCCTCTGGATCATCAAAAAAGCAAGAGAGTTCCAGAAAAAAGATGTATTTCTGCTTTATTGGCTATGCCAAAGCCTTTGACTGTGTGGATCACAATCAACCGTGGAAAATTCTGAAAGAGATGGGAATATCAGACCACCTGACCTGCCTCTTGAGAAACCTATATGCAGGTCAGGAAGCAGCAGTTAGAGCTGGACATGGAACAACAGACTTGTTCCAAATAGGAAAAGGAGTACATCAAGTCTGTATATTGTCACCCTGCTTATTTAACTTATATGCAGAGGACATCATGAGAAATGCTAGGCTGGAAGAAGTACAAGCTGGAATCAAGATTACCGGGAGAAATATCAATAACCTCAGATATGCAGATGACACTACCCTTATGGCAGAAAGTGAAGAGGAACTAAAAAGCCTCTTGATGTAAGTGAAGGAGGAGAGTGAAAACATTGGCTTAAAGCTCAACATTCAGAAAATTAAGATCATGGCATCTGGTCCCATCACTTCATGGCAAATAGATGGGGAAACAATGGAAACAGTGTCAGATATTATTTTGGGGGGGCTCCAAAATCACTGCAGATGGTGACTGCAGCCATGAAGTTAAAAGACGCTTGCTCCTTGAAAGAAAAGCTATGACAAACCTAGATAACATGTTAAAAAGCAGAGACATTACTTTGCCAACTAAGGTCCATCTAGTCAAGACAATGGTTTTTCCTGTGGTCATGTATGGATGTAAGAGTTGGACTGTGAAGAAAGCTGAACGCTGAAGAATTGATGCTTTTGAACTGTGGTGTTGGAGAAGACTCTTGAGAGTCCCTTGGACTGCAAGGGGATCCAACCAGTCCATCCTAAAGGAGATCAGT
>NW_011494602.1:2756077-2758932 GCF_000754665.1 Bison bison bison | reverse complement strand
AAAGAGTTGACTCATTGGAAAAGACTCTGATGCTGGGTAAGGTTCAGGGCAGGAGGAGAAGGGGACAACAGAAGATGAGATGGCTGGATGGCGTCACCAACTCGATGGACATGAGTTTGGGTAAACTCCAGGAGTTGGTGATGGACAGGGAAGCCTGGCATGATGTAATTCCTGGAGTCGCAGAGTCGGACATGCCTGAGCGACTGAACTGACTGACTGACTGATGGTAAATGGATGATTCCTTTTCTCCCTCAATATTCCTATATATAGCAAGCTCGCTGGTGGTACAGTGGTTTAGAATCTGCCTGCCAATGAAAGAGACATGGGTTCACTTCCTGGCCTGGGAAGATTCCCCATGCCATGGGCAATTAAAGCCCACATGCCGCAACTACTAACCCCAAGCTCTCTAGAGCCCAGGAGCCACAACTATTGAGCCCCTGTCCTGCAACTACTGAAACCCGTGCACTTAGGCCTGTGCTCACAGCAAATGGAGTCACCACACTGAGAAGCTTGCACACCACAATGAAGGTAGCCCCTGTGTACTGAAACTAGAGAAAGCCCGCTTGGAGCAGAGAAAATCCAGCACGACCTAAAATACATTAATTAAATAAAAAAATATGTGTATATGGCAAATAAATGGAGAAAAAAATGCAAACAGTGACAGACTTTATTCTCTTGGATTTCAAAATCACTGCAGATGGTGACTGCAGTCATGAAATTAAGACGCTTGCTCCTTGGAAGAAAAGTTATGACAAACCTAAACAGCATATTAAAAAGCAGAGACATCATTTTGCTGACAGAGTATGCATAGTCAAAGCTATGGTATTTCCAGTGGTCATGTATGGATGTGAGAGTTGCACCATAAAGAAGGCTGAGTCCCGAAAAATTGACGCTTTCCAACTGTGGTGCTGGACAAGACTTTTCATAGTCACTTGGATAGCTAGGAGAGCAAACCAGTCAATCTTAAAGGAAGTCAACCCTGAATGTTCATTGGAAGGACTGATGCTGAAGCTCTAGTACTTTGGCCACCTGATACAAAGAGCCAACTCATTGGAAAAGACCCTGATTCTGGGAAGATTGAGGGCAAGAGGAGAAGGGGATGACAGAGAATGAGATGGTTGGATAGCATCACTGACTCAATGGACATGAGTTTGAGTAAACTCAGGTAGTTGGTTATGGACAGGGAGGCCTGGCATGCTGCAGTCCATGGGGTTGCAAAGAGTTGGACTTGACTTAGTGACTGAACAACAATGTATAAAGGAGAAATATGTCCTGGTATATTATACCTTGCTTTTCTATTTAAAACAATATGCATGTGTGGTAAGTTGTTTCAGACATGTCCAACTCTTCACGACCCCATGGCCCACCAGTCTACTCTGTTCATGGGATTCTCCAGGCAAGAAAACTGTAATGGGTTGCCATACACTCCTCCAGGGGATCTTCCCAACCCAGGGATCGAACCTGCGACTCTTCTGTCTCTTGTATTGGCAGGCAGGTTCTTTACCCCTTTCGCTGGGATAGGCATCTCTAAATCAATTCCTTGATTTTCTAAATCACACAGGTAACCTTAACTGTCCACCTACCACCACCACTCCTGTCATTATTTGCATAAATATTTCCTATTTTTTACTTTGTTTTCTGTGTTCTTGTGCAGATGCAAAAGTCAGAAATTATTTTTATACAGGTGTTGTTTGTTTGTGATTGATTGACATCAATTAAAATTTTGTTTTGAAGTACTGAACTTTAATCATTTCCTGTCCTATATAAAGCTTGTTTTTGTGTGGCTACGTCTACCGGTTAAATACTATAATTATTGTTAGTTGCCTCAGTTTTTTTAGGAGTTATGCAAGGTAAACTATTATAAATGAATAATAATACTGTTTCTATAAATACTGCATTGCATAGGGGTTTACTTTTTATACATACAATGTCATTTCTTTAGAGTCTAGCAGGCAAGATATTAATTAAGTACCAAAATCTGTGAGAGGGAGATACAGTGGGCCGCGTTGGCTAGAGGTAGAAGTCAAGCTGTGATGCCACAACTAATGAGCCCCTGTGCTGCTCATCTTGTGGTGTCCGAGACAAGCCTCTTATGTAAATTCCCTTGGTTTTAAAATCTACCATCTACCAATATTAACAATCTGGACTGGTCTGCCCCTTTCTTCAGTTTCTCCTTGCCTATGGGTGTGGGGAGTCATTTTAGATTTTACCCAGAAGCTCCCAAGTTTGTGAACAAACAGAAGTACAATTGTCTATTTAAGTATCTGGCTCTATACACTTTTTGCATGTGAAATGATTAATTATGATCTCTTGAGCTGGCACGAACTCATTCTCTGACACTTGAGACATTATTTCATCTACTATCAAAATCTGTATTTGTAATTTTGGAGGGGAAAATAACTGTTAAGTAATAACTAAGAGGACTTAACTGGTGCTCCAGTGGTTAAGACTCCTTGCTTCTGCTGCAGGGGGTGTGCATTTGATTCCTGGCTGGGAAACTAAGATCCCATGTGCCACATGGCCAAAAAGTAAAAATTAAAATAATAATAATAACTAGAAGTGTCTGTTTTTCAGTATAATAAAGCTAAATACCAGTGAATGTTTCATGAAAAATGAACCTCAACCAACTTGTTTAACACCAAAAACCATGAAAAGATGTGTCTGAGGGTTAGAGAAAGTAATCAATTGGTTGAGAAGATTAAGACTGCATTCTGGAATCAAGGTTGACTGCTCCAGCTCACTCTCTTCCCTTATGTATTCAGCAACAGATAGCTAGAATCCTCCAAAGATGAATCACAATTATAAAGAAATCAGCATGGACTCCAGAAAGGAACCAGACATGTGCTTAGATAATG
>NW_011494602.1:2739764-2755977 GCF_000754665.1 Bison bison bison | reverse complement strand
AGAATAGGGGACAGGAATGAATGTTTCAAGAAACACACATAAAAAGAATAATATGTTTCTGAAGAAGAATTACTGCCAAGGAAACAGATAAAAGTTCAGACAAATATTTCCCCAAAGTTCTAAAGTAAAGAAAGATAATATGATCTAACAAAAAAATACAATGGTTTGAAGAAGAGACAACATGACCAAAATGAAAGAGAAACTGGCAGAGTTCAGAGGGAAATAAAAAGGAAATTATTAAACTATCCAAAAGATTAAAAAAAGAGAAAGAGAGAAATAAGACTAAACACAGCTGAAATTCAGTGATAGATGGACAGTTCTTAACTACAAAAAAGAATATAAAGCCAATTATATACGTAGGAAAATTATATAGAAGTCGAACAAAAGAGATCCAACACGTGCACACATGTAGGCTTGCACTAGCATGCAAGAGCTGATTAGACATACCTATTCCTAACTTCATTTTCCATGACATCACATTGGTAGCTTAAAATTAATGATTGTAAGACTTAGAGAACAAACTATGGTTGCCTGGGAGAAGGGTGAGGAAAAGGGATAGTTAGGGAGTTGGGGATGGACATGTACTTACTGCTATGTTTAAAATGGGTAACCAACAATGACCTACTGGAACTCTGCTGAATGTTATGGGGCAACTCAGAAGGGAGGGGATTCAGGGGGAGAATGGATGCATGTATATGTACCACTGAATCCCTTCACTGTTCACCTAAAACTGTCACAACATTGTTTAATTGAATATATTCCAATACAAAACAAAAAAATTAAAAGTAATAACCACTGTAGGAGTATTCACACCACATTAATTGACAGACATTACACATTAGAGTTTTTTGTTTATTTTCATATACCAGGGCACCAGTTTGTACAAATTTTGCTGAAAACAAAACAAACAATAACAAACACAGAATAAAATGGAATCGAAAAATTAGTCAAATTTTTGTTTGACTAATTTTTGTTTTGATTTCTGTAACACAAGATAATTTCCTGAAATAAAAAGTCTTAAGTCTGCTGAATGGAAGAACACGGTCGAAATATACTCTAGTGAAGTTATAGAATTTCACAAGTAAATCATCTTTGCTGCATCCAGGCAGAAAAGGTAATTTACATACAAGAAAAGGAAAATCAAGCTGCCTTAGATTGCTTCACAGCATCATTTAATGCCTGAGGGAATGTGCTCTTGGAAGAAACTGACCCAGGAAGGTAAGTTTTGCCTAGTCAGGCTGTTCTTCAGGTTTTCAAGGCAACAGTCAATTGTTACCAAACATACAACACATTAGGATATAAAGCAGATATAAACCTTAAACAAAGAAATAAAAAACTAGTTTATCATGAAATTTACCCAACAAAAAAGAAAGGGAAAGTCACTCAGTAGTGTCTGACTATTTGCGACCCCATGAACTATACAGTTCATGGCATCCTCCAGGGCAGAATACTTGAGTGGGTAGCTTTTCCATTCTCCAGGGGAGCTTTCCAAACCAGGGATCAAACCCAAGTGTCTTACATTGCAAGCTGATTCTTTACCAACTGAGCCACCAGGGAAGCCCTTATCTAACAGAGGTAAATTTAAAAAGCAATTCTCAAAAATGGTGAAGACATGATCAAATGGAAGAATGATAATCATCAGTAAAATTCAGTTGCTCAGTCATGTCCGACTCTTTGTGACCCCAAGAACTGAGGCACACCACGTTTCCCTGTCCATCACAAACTCCCGAAGCTTGCTCAAACTCATGTCCGTCTAGTTGGTGATGCCATCCAACCACCTCATCCTCTGTCATTCCCTCTCCTCCCACCTTCAAACTTTCCCAGCATCAGGGTCTTTCCCTAAAAGTCAGTTCTTCACATCAGGTGGCCAAAGTCAATAGAGTTCCAGAAAAAAAGATGGATTTCTGCTTTATTGACTATGCCAAAGCCTTTGACTGTGTGGATCACAATCAACTGTGGAAAATTCTGAAAGAGATGGGAATATCAGACCACCTGACCTGCCTCTTGAGAAACCTGTATTCAGGTCAGGAAGCAACAGATAGAACTGTACATGGAACAACAGACTGGTTCCAAATAGGAAAAGAAGTACATCAAGTATTGTCACCCTGCTTATTTAACTTATATGCAGAGTACATCATGAGAAACGATGGACTGGAAGAAGCACAAGCTGGAATCAAGATTGCCGAGAGAAATATCAATAACCTCAGATATGCAGATGACACCACCCTTATGGCAGAAAGTGAAGAGGAACTCAAAAGCCTTTTGATGAAAGTGAAAGAGGAGAGTGAAAAAGTTGGCTTGAAGCTCAACATTCAGAAAACTAAGATCATGGCATCCGGTCCCATCACTTCATGGGAAATAGATGGGGAAACAGTGGAAACAGTGTCAGACTTTATTTTTCTGGACTCCAAAATCACTGCAGATGGTGATTGCAGCCATGAAATTAAAAGACGCTTACTCTTTTGGAAGGAAAGTTATGACCAACCTAGATAGCATATTCAAAAGCAGAGATATTACTTTGCCAACAAAGGTCCGTCTGGTCAAGGCTATGGTTTTTCCAGTGGTCATGTATGGATGTGAGAGTTGGACTGTGAAGAAAGTTGAGCTCTGAAGAATTGATGCTTTTGAACTGTGGTGTTGGAGAAGACTCTTAAGAGTCCCTTGGAGTGCAAAGAGATCCAACCAGTCCATCCTAAAGGAGATCAGTCCTGGGTGTTCTTTGGAAGGAATGATGCTAAAGCTGAAACTCCAGTACTTTGGCCACCTCATGCGAAGAGTTGACTCATTGGAAAAGACTCTGATGCTGGGAGGGATTGGGGGCAGGAGGAGAAGGGGATGACAGAGGATGAGATGGCTGGATGGCATCACTGACTCAATGGACATGAGTTTGGGTGATCTCCGGGAGTTGATGTTGGACAGGGAAGCCTGGTGTGCTGCAATTCATGGGGTTGCAAAGAGTTGGACATGACTGAGTGACTGAACTGAACTGAACTGAACTGAAGATGGATCTGTCTTGGTGGAGAGTTCTGACAAAACGTGGTCCACTGGAGAAGGGAATGGCAAACCTCTTCATTTTTCTTGCCTTGAGAACCCCATGAACAGTATGAAAAGGCAAAAATATAGAACACTGAAAGATGAACTCCCCAGGTCTGTAGGTGCCCAATATGGTACTAGGGAACAGTGGAGAAATAACTCCAGAAAGAATGACGAGACAGAGCTAAAACAGAAACAATGCCAGTTGTGGATGTGACTGGTGATGGAAGTAAAATCTGACGCTGTAAAGAGCAGTATTGCATAGGAACCTGGAATGTTAAGTCCATGAATCAAGGTAAATTGGAAGTGGTAAAATAGGATATGGCAAGAGTGAACATTGACATTTTAGGAATCAGCAAACTAAAATGGCCTGAAATGGGTAAATTTAACTCAGATGACCATTATATCCAGTACTGTGGGCAAGTATCCCTTAGAAGAAATGGAGTAGCCATCAGAGTCAACAAGAGTCTGAAATACAGTACTTGGGTGCAATCTCAAAAATAACAGAATGATCTCTGTTTGTTTCCAAGGCAAACCATTCAATATGATGGTAATCCAATCTATGCCCTGACCAGTAATGCTGAAGAAGCTGAAGTTGAACAGTTCTATGAAGACCTACAAGACCTTCTAGAACTAACCCTCCCCCACCAAAAAAGATGATAATCATATCTATTTTAAAATAAATTTAAGACTGAAAATTATGTGTGCTTATTTTCCTCAGCAAGAAGTCAATGGGTACTTTTAATGTTGAAGCAGATACATATGCTTCATGAATACCTGGTATAGGAGATGTATATGTATATCACATACCAAAGAAACCTTCTAATTTTATCATGACTTTTCACAGTCTGTTTTTCTTATCTTTAGGGAAACAGTTTACAAGCTTATCTCTTGCAAAAACAAAAAAACAAAAAAAAAAACAGCTTCTGAAGTTCAGACAGTACTATAGGAACACTTCAGTTTCTTTTCCTTTTTTTAAAATTCAATTTTAATAAGATTAAATATAATTTAATTTTAAAGTAACGTATGTGGTACCATCCATGTATAAGAAAGTATCAGCTTGTCTTATATATTTTTATCACTCTCTATGAGAAGATTTGTGGAATATTATATACCAAGGGATATTTCTGATGGAAAGATTTTCATTGTTTATGTACTTTCTTATTTATGTATTTTCAGAACTTTGTAATTTTTAATAATGAATGCATATATTTTAAAAATATCATTATTCTCAAAAAAGCTCAAAGTATATTTATTTTTGTGACTTTAAAACACTGTTGAATGTAAAAATGGAATGAGACAGATAATTAAAATTCATGTTGAGATTTGATGGAAAACAGCAAAATTCTGTAAAACAATTATTATTCAATAAAAAATAAATTAATTTAAAAAATCAATCTAGGTTAAAATACTTTATTTAGACAAAAATAAAGAGAAACACAAATCACCAGTATCAGGAATGAATTAAGGTATATGGCTACAGATTCTGCAGCCATAAAAAGAAAAATAAGCAAAAGTTTTGAACAACTTCATGCTCATAAATTCAACAACTTACAAGAAATAGACAACTCTTCAAAACCACACCAAAAAATCTCAACCAAGGCAAATATATACTCAAAATAGTTCTTAAAAAATAATATTTTATTAACATAATCATTAATAAAAATTGAATTCATACTTCAAAATATCTCTAAAAAGGAATCTCTAGGCCCAGATGGTTTCATTGGAGAAAGCTACTAAACATATGATGAATTAACACCTCTTTACACAATCTCCTCTAGAAAACACAATAAGAGAGAGCACATCCCAGCTTATTTTATAAGGCCAGTATTGAAAAAAAAAAAGTGAAAGTTTTAGTTGCTCAGTGGTGTCTAATTCTTTGTGATTCTGTGTACTATATAGCCCAACAGGGCCCTCTGTCTGTGGAATTATCCAGGCAAGAAGACTGGAGTGGGTAGCCATTCCCTTCTCCTGGGAAGGCCAGTATTAACCTGATACTAAAACTAAAGAAACAGAGTAGGGAGAAAAAAAACAAACAAAAAGAAAAATTACAGGCAAATATGTCTTATGAGCTCAGATGAGAAGTCCTCAAAAAAAATTTACCAAACCAAATCTTACAATGTATAAAAATAATTATACATGATGATCAAGTGAAATTTACCCCAGGAATGTAGGGCTGGTTTAACATTTAAAAATAATTTATCCACTACACTAACAACCTTAAAAATAAAAATAATGTTAGGGGAAGCACACTGACTGAAACTGCCCACCCTGACCAGGCTCTCTAGTAACCATTTACATGAGTTGTTTTACAACAGGAGGTCCTGGGAAGGAATATGGAACTAATAAGCCACCACCAACCAGAAGAATTCAGGAAAGGTCAAAAAGAGACACCGAGAGTCCATCCACTTCCCAGAATCCCTCTCGATAGCATCCATTTTAGCTGAGCAATGCATTCACCACCAGGAAGGACTCTGAGTCAGAATGATTGGCCAAAGACAACCTGGAAACTAATCCCATCACCATAAAACCTGGGACTTAGCCATGTGGCAAAGCAGTTCTCCTGGTTTCCCTTACCCTGCTGCTCTCCACCTGGGTGTCTTCTTCCAATAAAGTCTCTTGCTTTGTCAGCACATGTCTCCTCGGACAATTCTTTTCCGAGTGTTAGACAAGAGCCCACTCTTGGGGCCCTGGAGGAGGCCCTCCTTCCTACAACAATAATATGGTTGTATCAATTGATGCAGGAAAAATTATGACAAATCTAGCACACATTCATGATTAAAAACTCTCAGCAAGTTAGGCATGAGGTGGATGGGATTACCTCAACTTCATTTTAAAAAGATCACCAAAAACCCCTCCAGCTAACATCAAACTTAATGGAGAAATACTGAATGCGTTCCCTCCAAAATGTGAAACAAGGCTAGCAGTCTCTTTACACCAATTTTACTCAACATACTACCAGAAATTCCAGTCACACAATGAGGCAAGCAAAACGAAAAACAATGGATTGCAAAGAAATAAAACTGTCTCTATTAGAAGATGATATAATTGTCTACATGCTGCTGCTAAGTCACTTCAGTCATGTCCTACTGTGTGTGACCCCACGGATGGCAGCCCATCAGGCTCCCCTGTCCCTGGGATTCTCCAGACAAAAACACTGGAGTGGGTTTGCCACTTCCTTCTCCAATGCATGCAAGTGAAAAGTGAAAGTGAAGATGCTCAGTCGTATCCGACCCTCAGTGACCCCATGGACTGCAGCCTTCCAGGCACCTCCATCCATGGGATTTTCCAGGCAAAAGTACTGGGTGCCATTGCCTTCTCCAAATTGTCTACATAGAAAATGCTAAAGACTACAAAAGTAACTCCTAGAACTAATAGATTGAGCAAGCTTGCAGGGTACAAAATCTACATACAAAAGTCAATTCCATTTCTGTTTACATGCAGAAAATGAAATGTTAAACACAACACCATTTACAACTGCTCCAAAGAAAAGGAAATACTTAGGTATATGCTTAACAAAGCACATAAAGGAGCTGTACCCTGAAAATTACAACATACAAATTAAACAAATCAAAGAAAACCTGAATAAATGGAGATACACTCTGTGTTCGTGGATTAGAAGATGTAGAATAGTAAAGATGTCAATTTTGCCCAAAGTTAAAATTCTTATAAATATTCCAGTATGATTTTATAGACATAGTCAAATTTATTCTAGAATTTATATGGGGGTTACAAAGAGTTGGACACGACTGGGCGACTGAACTGAAATGAACTGAATGGGCCCTAGAATAGCTAAATTGTCAGAGAGGTCATGAGGAAATGCTTGCAAAATGAAATATCCCTTTCTCTTTGGCCATGCACGGGGCATGCTGGATCTTCTTAGACCAGGGAACGAACCCACACCCCTTCCAGTGGAAGTGTGGAGTCTTAACAACTGGACCACCCAAGAAGTCCCTGAAATAAGCCTTAAAATGAATCTTAAGAGCAATTCAAGTAGGTCAGGTGAGATAAGGCAGGAACTGGGGAAGAGATATACTGTCCCAAGAAGAAGTAGGATTTATAAGGCTCACTGACTCAAAAAGACATTCAGGAAAGGAGTGTTTGATAAGCTTGGGCAGGGTTAATGTGTCTGTAGAGAGAGGGAAGGGCCGGTTGGTAAAGAATCTCAGATGCCATGCCTGGACACTTGAATTTTCATCATGAAAATCACAGAGATACACTAAGGTAGTCTAAGGCTGGCCTAATTAGGTTTGCATCTTTAACACATCATTATCCCAGCAATGCATTGCAGTAGAGCAAGACTTTAGGTAAGTGGTTGCAGCCTCTGAAAATAATCAAAGGCTCAAATATGGCAGTGAGAATAGGGCAGGAAAGAAGCGAAAAGATTCAATAGACATTTTAAAAGTGGAATCAGGAGGGTATTGTGTCCAAATGGATGTGTTAAAGGTAACCAACCAGTAGTGGAGATGGTTTCCAGACAATTGACTGGAATAACTTCATGGATGATAGTGCTATTGACAGAGATAGTAACTAAGAAAGAATGAGCTGGAGTAGAAGAGGTATGCCTCAACTTTGTTAATGTATTGGTACTGAAGGGCCTGAGAACCCCCCAGAACTCAGAGATGTCAAGTAGTCATTTAGAATAAAAAATGTGAGGCTCAACAAGGAAGTGTGAAAGGAAGGCAAACCAGTTTAGATGTCAGCTGATACCCATGTTTATATATATGCAGTGAAAATGGAACTCAGACAAACACCAATGTAAAAGGAGTGAATTGGGACTTCCCTGGTGGTCTGGTGGCTACACCTCTATACTTCCAATGCAGGGAGCCTGGGTTCAATCCCTGGTCAAGCAATGAGATCCCATATGAGCAGCTAAAGAGCCTGTGGTTACAAAGGAAAAAAAAAAAAGGAAAAGTGGTTAGAGAGATGACAGAAGGAAAAACAGGAGCATGCTAGAGGGGAAAAGCAGAGTGACAGCTTCTACAAGGATGGAGGAGTCTACCTTGAGAAATACTCATAGAGGCCTTTTTTGTTGTTGTTCCTAGCCTCAAAGAAATTGATGTTAAAACATTTTTTATTGACTCATGAAATAGACATCAATAGAGCAGAAGAGTACAAAAATAAGTCTAAATCTATATGGAAATTTTGTTTATAAAAATGGTGACACTTTAAACCAGTAGAGAAAAGATGGATTTGTATTGGTGAAAGAGTACAGCTGAAGTTCTGTATGTAGAATTGAGTTCTAAGTGCCAGTGGCCTTAAGCAACAGCACATTACTTCATCCAATTTAGTGAACTCTATCCTGTTCCTGAAAGGGAAACCCATGTACCTTTAAGGCTATGGATTTCAGTGAAATTTGTATGAAATCTCCTTGAATGATTTAGGTTGAATTTCACTCCAGAACAAGCTTAAGAATTCAGAATGAGATGCTAGATTTTGGAAAATTAAAATATTCACTGCTTATATATGATAGGGACTCAGAATGTACAAGGCCTGCCAGCTAAGCAATTAAGGCCTAAGTCACTCATACACATGTGTATAATTGCTTCCATCCTGCTGAAATCCCAGCATGCTGATGAATATCAATGCCAGATTTTTTTCTGTGAGAAGAACATTATCATCAACACCACTATGTAAAGGCTATCCCTCAATGAATTTCAAGACATTGTTTAATATTGAGGTTGCAGGATGGGAAATGAAGTATAAGATGCCCATTTACCAGTGGCATCTAATGAGACTTAGTCGTGGTCACCTTCTCCTTCTGTTTTTAAATAATTTTGTTTATTTATTGGCTGTATTGGGTCTTTGTTGATTTTAGAACTTTCCTCTAGTTGTGGTGAGCAGGACTACTCTCTAGTTGGTGTGAGCAGGCTTCTCATTGTGGTGGCTTCTTTTGTTGCAAAACACAGGCTCTAGGGAGTGCAGGCTTCAGTAGTTGACCCACGCAGGTTCAATAATCGTGGCACATGGGCCCTAGACACTTGCTCAATAGTTATAGCACACGGGCTTAGCTGCTCTGTGGCATGTGGGACTCTCCTGGATTAGGAGTTGAACCTGTGTCTCCTGCAGTGGCATGCAGATTCTTTACCACTGACCCACTAGGGAAACCCAGTGGCTTTATTTTTAATGGCATTATACCATAACATTTTCTATCTGAAATTTAGGGACAAAGCCCCAAAGTTTGCATGAACCTTTATATTTTTACTGAATGAATGACTAAGATTCTATGTGGTCCTTTCAGTCAGCATGGAAAGGAAGTTTCAAAAGAAAAGCCGAGTGTTTGGTTAACTGAGTGGGGCCCTGAACTTGAAATAAGTTTCTTGGGGGACTGAGAAAGATAGTGGATGACTAAGTTCTTTCCTAAGTATTAGAGGGAACTGGGTCACAGACCTAGGAAAAATGATAGTAGGTGACCTATTGTTCAGTAGATAAAGTAAAGACATAAGTCAAGGAAATATGATCAATGCAACAAATATTAAAGATAAGAAATATGGAAATAGATGATAAAGTAAAGGAAAAATATTAACTAAGTTATGAAGGTTGCTGTACATATAGATCTGGGGTCTATGACAATGAGGATTTGGGGAAGAAGATATTTGTGGATAGGTTAAACCAAGTATCTTTACACTTAACATATGATAACTGAGACTTCTCTAGTGCTCCAGTGTTTAAGAATCTGCCCCTCAATGCAGGGGACTTGGGTTCAATCCCTGGGGGACTAAGATCTATATGCTACAGGGAAACTAAGCCTGTGCACTGCAATGAAGACCCAGTATAGCCAAATATATACATATATGATAACTGATGTATTACATAACTGAGAAAGTTCATTTGCTTTATTTGGCATAATTCACTTAAGGAAGTAAATTATGTGAAGAAAGTTGAGCAATGAAGAATTGACAATTTTCAACTGTGGAATTGGAGAAGACTCTTGAAAGTCCCTTGGATTGCAAGGAGATCCAACCAGTCCATCCTAAAGAAAATCAGTCCTGAATATTCATTTGAAGGACTGATGCTGAAGCTGAAGCTCCAATACTCTGGCCACCTGATGCAAAGAACTGACTCATTTGGAAAGACCCTGATGCTGGGAAAGTTTGAAGACAGGAGGAGAAGGAGACAACAGAGGTTGGATGGCATCACTGACTCGATGGACATGAGTTTGATCAAGCTCCAGGAGATGGTGAAGGACAGGGAAGCCTGGAGTGGTACAGTCCATGGGGTAGTCCAAAGAGTCAGATATGACTGAGCGGCTGAACAACAAGAACTTAAGGAAAATTATTGTCGCTGCCAGTTTTCAAGGTGCCTACAAGTGAACCTTTACTGAATTGCTCCAGAACCTTTCCAGATACAAAGTTTTGCTAGCTGGTCTTTCCTTAGTCTCCAAATTAAAAAAAAAAAAAAGAAAGAAAGAAAGAAAGAAAAAATGTACTGAAAGTATTTAAGAAAGTTTCTTTCCAAGTTTGGAGAATGCAGTCATAAAATTTGGAGATAAACCATAAGAAAAGAAAAAAGAGCCTCCAGGTTTCCAGTACTCTTATTCTTACAAAGAATGCCATTGGTGGCCTGGGAGAGAGAGAAGAGCTCATTGTCACGTGGTATAACTCCATCTGCTATCCTTTAGCAAATGTCCAGATGGATTCCATTTCTGGTCTCTAGAAAGATGAAGCCAATCAATATTAAAAAGCTTGTCTCTGATTATCCATCACGATACCCCAAGGAGAATCACAATTTTTTTGTTTTCTAAACATCATTTTTGTCAAGGGGCTCATTGTCTTATTTTTAACTACAAAATCTGTTTTTGAACTTATGAGCAATAACAATATCCATGGACTATTTTTCTTGTGTTTATTTCTTATGGTGATACAAGAGTAAAGTCTAACTTGAAAATGCTTTTCTTATTCTTTTTCAATATCTTTCACTCAGTTTTCTGAGGGACTATTTATTCTTCCAGAATTGTGGAACTTTAAAATTCCTGCACTGTTATTACAGCCTGAAGAGTACCTTAGATTGAGGAGTCAAATAAGTGGCTTGAATTGGACTACCACTCTGATGAGAAATGAGACCTATAAAAAAATCCATATTTGAGGATTTTCCCCTATTTCTTCTCAGTACTAATATCACCTCTTTTTCACACTGGTTACATTTGCATGATCATCTCTATAACAATGCTGGTATCAGAAAAGATCCCCTGTAGGGTCCTAATTTATACACAATCACAGATTCACACATACACATACATACACATTCCTTAGGTTAGGTCTATACTGTTTGCCTACTGTATTTTGATTTAACATATATATTTAAGTTGAAAGTTTCCCAACTAGTATGAGTTTTGGAGGTTTCTAAGTAAATCACTGGTTTTTCTCTTAGGTCCAAACACTCACCAGTTAAAGCTAAAGCTATCTTATGGAAGGAAGTGAAAGTTGCTCAGTCCTGTCTGACTCTTTGCAACCCCATGGACTATACAGTCCATGGAATTCTCTAGGCCAGAATATCCCGAGTGGGTAGCCTTTCCCTTCTCCAGGGCATCTTCCCAACCCAGGGATAGAACCCAGGTCTATCATTGCAGGCAGATTCTTTACCACTGAGCCAAAGGGGAAGCCCATATCTTCTGGAAGTTACTTACAATTTAAAATTAAAAACATCACATTTCATATTTTTGAATTTGTGAGGCAGAAAGTGATGGCTTTCTCAACTATCTCTTTATCCATTTCATCAGTAGTTAAGCTACCATTTTAGGTGGGCATGTGGCCACTTGTAATAAAGATCCTTTTTCCAGCTGTCCTTGCAACTAGATGTGGTCACATAGCCATATTCTTGGCAGTGGGATATAAACAGAAGGAAGGTATGCAACTTCTGAGACGTACACTGCACCCCTTCTTCAATCTTCCTCCTTCCTTTAGGCAGCAGAGAGAGACTGGAATGCCTGGAGCCCCCGCAGCCATTGTAGACAATAAGAAAACTTTGTGAATAGAAGCCACATTCAACAGAACAACATTTTAAACCTGAGTTGACTGACTTCTTGGATCAAACGTTTTGAATGTGACAGCAAATAAATTTTTATTCTAAAGCCTTATTATCTGGGGACTTTCTATCACACATAGTTTATTATACATATATATTATTATATATATATATTTTTTTAATTGGTTAGTACCATACTAATAGGGCTTCCCAGGTGGTACTAGTGGTGAAGAATCTGCCTGCCAATGCAGGAGACAAGAGACACAGGTTTGATCCCTGGGGTGGGAAGATCCCCTGGAGAAGGGACGATCCTTTGGAGAAGGGAATGGCACCCCACTCCAGTATTCTGACCTGGAAAATTCCACAGGCAGAGGATCCTGGAGGACTATAGCCCGTGGGGCCTCAAACAGTCAGACACAACTGAGGGACTGAGCACAGCACAGCACATCCTACTAATAATAAAGATTCTAGCAGATGCCATTTCTAAGATACAAGTATCCTATGTAAAACTGCAATGAAATTTTTAAGAAAAAATTATTAGGCAGTCAAGATCTTTTTACATGAAGAAAGACCAAAAGAAAATGAAGTTTTGTGCATAGTTATTTTAATCCTGTAAGATATATTTTCTTTTGCAAGTTCTTTAGTATTCTATATAATAAAACTGAACTTATGTAACTCAGCATGTGACTTCTAACTGTGATTTTTCTTTTTTTTTTGCTGAGCACTTGATTTGGCAGCAGAACCTGCTCTTCCTGAGGATAAGACAGCCTAGATGTGTTGGGAATTAACACGCATCATCCAACTTAGGAACAGCCCTGAGACAGAGACGGAAAGGAGACCGTTTATAAATAGCGCAGGTGCTTTGCCCTAATCAGGTGGATTAACTCAGAGCCATTTGTTTCACACTGGTTCCCAGAGTTCTTCACCAAGGTTAAGATCCAGTTATCCAAGTAGTAGCTAGATTGAAACATACTCTTTATCGGCTGCCTGCTTTTCCTCTCCTCACTCTTCTACTCTTCTACTCAGTGCTTTCTGAGTTCGCAGCCTCAATCAATTACTGCCCGTGAATCTTTATCTCAAGGTTTGCTCCTGGGGCATTGGAACTAAGACATAATATTTCCATATTACGTGAGTGACAGCAAAAGCGTTTATGGCCAGGAGAATTGTAGTCAACACTGACATGGCATGATTGCAAAGCAAAGCGAGAGCGTCTTTCCCCTCCTGTGCTTCCAGCCCCCAATGGCAGAACAGAACAAGGTTGTAAAACAGCCCTTGCAAAAACTGCTTAGTAAATAATGCGCTGGGAAGAGTCTGTTCCCACATTCTTTCAATAATTAAGATGAATTGGCTCCAGGTGAAAGCAAGCTACATTATTTTCTTCAAGAAGAGTGTAAACAGAAATCATTGGGCTTATTATTTCCCCCCAGTATTTACAAAGTGCCCAGATATAGAGCAGTTAATGAAAAAAACATTTGTCAAGTGAAAAAGTACAACTGAAAGAAAATTGGTGTAGTTAGCTGATCAGCTGATCAAAACCACTATTAGGAACAGAAAGGCAAACTATAGAATTAGAGATGATATGAGCAATACATATCCAATAAAGGACTCCAATCCAGACATTCAAACTATAAAAAGAATTGTAAGTAAATTACAAAAGGGCAAGCCCATAGGAAAAAAATGGTCAAAACTGCTTTACACGATTATATCCAAATGACCAATAAACATGAGACGATGTGCTCAGTTTCATTAGTTATCAGAATAATGCAAGTTAAAACCACGATGCAGTACCATATCTTCTAACTAGGTTGGTTTAAAATTGAAAGAGACAATGTCCACTCTTGGCAAAGATATGAAGCAGTTGGGACTCTCATAGGTTGCAGCTGGATGGATAAATTGGTGCAACCATTTTGGAAAAATACCATCCATTTTGAAAAAAAAAATGGGCAATAATTACTAAAGCTCAACATATACATTCCCTATGAGGCAATAACTCCACTCCTGGTATATATGTGAAGTGTGTACACACATTCACCAGAAGACATGATCAGAATATCTGCAGCAACAACAGATGATCATCCAAAACTTGGAACAACCCAGATGTTTCATACTTCATCTAAAGAAGCATGAAAACATAAATTGTAATTTAGTCAATGAAAATACTCAATTCAGCAATGAAATTGAATGAACAACTACAAACTAAAATACATGACTCCCACGAAAATATTTGAGTGAAAGAAGCCAGGTACAAAAGAGCACAGACTGTATGATTTCAAATACGTGTTGTTCAAAGATAAGCAAAACTATTCTATGCTGTTAGAAGTCAAGACAGCAATTATTCTTGGGAGACCCGCTGATTTTAAGTGAGCAAGAAGGGAGCTGATGAGGTGTTAGCTGTCTCAGCCATCTCATCGTGATCTGCTATCTTGGGGATTCACTGGAAGGACAAACACATCCCAACATAAAGTTTTAGTTCACAGCTAAAATTTATCACTGCAGAGGATACAGGGCAGGAATAACAGAGAAGAGATATACGTAAGCAGAGGTAGAGAGGTGCACATAAAGGCTAGAGAGATTAAAGCAGATTTTCTCATCTTCCATACACAGGGAGTGCATGGATGCCTTTTCCAGTTGGGAAGTAGCAGAATATGTGTGAGATGACCATGCTTAAGGAAAGTTGGCTTAAGTCTTAGGGGCCAAAGTTCCTAAATGGAATTGGTCGCATTCTAGTTTGGGGTGTGAACCCCAAACCAGGCCCTGTGTACATACCTTAAACTTGATGTTTAACATGCTGCCAACCTGGATCATCTTGACTCACTACTTTGTGCATATAGACTAATATCTTTGCCCAGCCTCTATGTAAACATTCCAGGAGTTTAGTTCTCAGAGCTGACCAAGGGTTATCACGATGACTACAGATTTAAACAAAAACTGAGTAAAACAGACCTGCTTCATTAACTCCCTCTGCTCACTAGTTATGCTATTGTTCTTGCTCTGGGGACTGATTAGAGGGGTAGGTTTCATTTATGTTTATGCATGCCTATTAAACTTCAAACATCAAAAAAAATAATTAGTCTGGTAGCAATCCAGACCGATCAATTAGAGTCCCATGTTCTTGCAAGATACTGAAACCCTGGGAAGTTATCAAAATAACATTAGGAAACCACTAGGGAATATAGAAAGCCGAGGTAACTGTAAAATCTAAGTAGATGTCAAGAGAATGAGAAAATGAATTACAGTTACGATCATGAGTTTCAGAGTATGTTAAGTAGGCAGGTAGCAGCAATTTTGTTAAAACCTTGCATTTGGATGTTTTGGCCTCTCTTTAATGTATCTGATATGATCAAATAACCAAATTATGAGCAAATTTGTAATTCAAATATGATTTTATATGAATTTAATTGATTGCAAATCTATGTTAAAAGTTACCAAAAACAGTTTTGCAAATGTTCATTATGTTTTTAATTTTACATATGTGCAGTAAAAAGTCAGTAGATCTGAGTTATGGTTCCATTTACTATTTATTAATTATATGACTTCAGGCAAGCCTTTTAACCTTTAGCTTTCTTATCTATGCAACTCGAAAGGGACAATAGCTTCAACAACATAGGTCATGGTCACTTTTTAATCACAAGCTTATGTTTTAGTAAATTACTGTTTCAGTACTAAACAGTGACTACCTCAAAAAATGCTTTGTGTATCTACTATGAACTAGGCACCAGGCTAGGTGATGTAGGCAAATGAAATGCTAGAAAATACAGGACTACTGTCTTCAAGGAGCTTGGTTCAATGAGTAGGGACACAAATAATACAACTCATAACAAGAGAATATGGTCAGAGAGAGAGACTGGGCAATCAAAGTAGCCCCTGAAAAGGGATATTTGTGAACCGGTAGGATTCCAATAGGAAAAGAAAGAGTAAGTTAATGTCAAGTTAACACTCAAGCAGAGACTCCCATCATGAAAATGCTCATTTCAACAGAAAACTGCATACCCTTGCTGGTCTGAGGTTTTAGAAATGAATGTGGAAACATGTGGTAGGAAAGAAAGATTGGTACTCAATCATGAAGGGCCTTAACTTCCATAAAATGGAATTTATAGGCAATGAGGACTCGAAAAGGCTTTTAAGATGAAGGTGAACACAGCTCTGGCTTCAGATTCACGGCTCCCAAATGTCACAGATTGGGTTCCCCAGAAGCAGACTCTGAGAGAGAGGTTGG
>NW_011494602.1:2713631-2739527 GCF_000754665.1 Bison bison bison | reverse complement strand
CCTACCAGGCTCCTCTGTCCATGGGATTTTCCAGGCAAGAGTACTGGAGTGGGGTGCCATTGCCTTCTCCAGGATGTGTATTAATGAGTGGACTTTTCCAGTGGCTCATTTGGTAAAGAACCCTTTTGCAATGCAGGAGACCCAGGTTCGATCCTTAGGTCAGGAAGATCCCCTGGAGGAGGGAGTGGCAACCGATTCCAGTATTCTTGCCTGGAGAATCCTGTGGACAGAGGAGCCTGCTGCTGCTGCTGCTGCTAAGTCGCTTCAGTCGTGTCTGACTCTGTGCGACCCCATAGACAGCAGCCCACCAGGCTCCCCCGTCCCTGGGATTCTCCAGGCAAGAACACTGGAGTGGGTTGCCATTTCCTTCTCCAGTGCATGAAAGTGAAAAGTGAAAGTGAAGTCGCTCAGTCAGGTCTGACTCTTAGTGACCCATGGACTGCAGCCTACCAGGCTTCTCCATCCATGGAATTTTCCAGGAAAGAGTACTGGAGTGGGGTGCCATTGCCTTCTCCAACAGAGGAGCCTGGTAGGCCACAATCTATGGGTTGCAAGGAGTCTGACATGACTGAAGCTACTGAGCATGCATGCTTGGGAAACAATCCCTATGGACAGAGGAGAGGGAAGCAGGATGGGCAGTGGGAGAAGATAAGACTAATGAAGACCCAACCACAGTCTCGGCCAATGCCACAGGGAGCTCTGGATCCAGTGGCCCTTCAGAGTTGCACCAAATGAGACTGCAGTGTCTGAGCCCTTCACAGAAGTTTGATAGTTATTCTTTCAGATAGTCATTCAAGTGTGTGAGTGCTCAGTCACTTCAGTCATGTCCAACTCTTTGTAACCCTTTGGACAGCAGCCCACCAGACTCCTCAGTCCATGAGATTCTCCAGGCAAGAATACTGGAGTGGGTTGCCCTGCCCTTCTTCAGAGGATCTTCCTGACTCAGGGATCAAACACACATCTTCTGCATTACAAGTGGATTCTTTACCAACTGAGCCACCAGAGAAGCCCATTCGTTCAAGATGCTTGAGGAAATACTCTGGGCTAAACCTATGCCCTTTGCTTGTAGACATTCTTATGGCTCCCAAGTTCCTTCCTTTGATATAAGAACTCCATGGAAAAAGCAGAACTGACATCTGTATTTTGCAGATGAGAAATCCAACTTAGAAAACACGTTACATGACCAAGGTCAGAGCTGCTAAGTATTACTCAGGCTCAAACTTACATAATCCTGCTCCAAGTCTCTTTATATCTCTATATCTTACTCTCAGTTTCTCTCTTTTGCTCTCCCTCTCTTATACACTTAAAATTTATTACTTTAAAAGTCATTATTCTTAAAATAAATGCCCTTATCATCCTTAGAAACTTCTCTAGTGGCCCTTCTTATAAAAATAAAAGTTTGACCCTGTCATGATGATAGTAGATTTCCTACTATATTCTGGCTAGCTTAGGTGGTCACACAGTGCTGACTTTGATCCTGGCAATAGCTTTGCTTTAACTCAAAATACCAGATACTGAAAAGAAACTGCAACTCTGTCTCATCTTTTTTCACTAAATAAATCCCTTCTAGATCTTTACAAGACAGAGTTGGGGTTTCCAGGAAAAGGAGAGTCTATTAAATTCCCTTCCAAGAGGCAACCGAGGCTTTAGATGGCAACAGTGAGGATGTATCTTAAATGAAAAAGCAAGTTAAATTGAGGATGCAGTGGGTTTAATGGGCAAAGAACCTGTTTTTGTTTTTGTTTGGTATCACGTGTAGTGCCGTCTTCAAATCTCTGATCAGCAATCTGATTCTGTCTAAACCAGTAGATCTGTGCAAAGCAAAGAGAAGTGACCAAAAATCCCTCCAAAAGAATTCATACTACTTTCCATGCTGACAGCTTTACTAAGTGACAAGTGAGTCACAATCTTCCATCATGGGAGTTAGTGATGGATAAGGAAGCCTGGCGTGTCACAGTCTGCAGGGTCGCAAAGAGTCAGACACAACTGAGTGACTGAACTGAACTGAAAAACAAGACAAAGCCACTATCAGATGATTACAAATAAAAGCCGAGCAATTAGCCCCCAATTAAAATAAATTAATTTACAAAAGAAAAAAAAGCAGAGACCAGAGCTTAGTGAAAGGCAGCTGTCCTTATCTTGTCAGGTTGCTCATCAGTCCCTGCAGGGTGGGTGGTCTCCCTCATTCATGTTTCTTCCCCTGGTCCCCCCCCAGATTACTTACCAGCAGGGGCTCACTACTCCACCAAGAGCTTCTCTCTGGTCCTCCACCCACACTAGAGAGATGAGGAATCTTCAGCAGGTCATTAAGATACTGCAGAGCCTCTGGAGATGGCTTCAGTTCCTCTAGCCTCTCAGAAATATGGCCCAAGTTCAATAAAATGTTCTTTTGTGAATAGAGACCATCTTTTAAAATGTTGATTAGGGACAATTTTATGCTAAGGAAAGATCTCTTCCCAGGAAGGGGCAAAGAGAAATCAAGACATCTTGAGGATGCTTCAGCAATCAATACAAGAATAATCATCTACATTCTACATCCTCAGGCTTCTAATTTGCCATATTCACTATCCTCAGCACTGGCTAATCTGCTTTATTTTTTACCCTGTTTCTGTTATGTAACATTACTGCCAGTAGTGCAGAAAGGCAATACTTCCCAACGTGGAAGCTTATACACAATTCCTTCTTTAAAAAAAAATTATATTCAGGACTTCCCAGGTGGTACAGTGGACAAGAATCTGCCTGACAATGCAGGGAACACAGGTTTGATCCCTGGTCTGGGAATATTCCACATGCTGAGGGACAGCTAACTGGCATGCACCACAGCGACTGAGCTTGTACTCTAGAGCCTGTGCTCCATGGCAAGAGAAGCCGCCACAGTGAAAAGCTGGAACACCACCATGAAGAGCAGCCCCCACACAGCAGCAAAGACCCAGGGCAACCAAAAATAAACAAATGAATAAAGCTTTGAAAATTTCTTTCCAATTTTACTGAAATAATGGACATGCATCACTATATAAGTTTAAGGCATACAGCATAATGGGTGATTTATATATACATTGTGAAATGATTATCACAAGAAGTTGACATCTATCATCTCATATAAATACAATAATAAGAAAGGAAAACATTTTCTTCTTGTTATGAGAACTCTTATGATCTACTCTTAACAACTTTCCTATATAACATTCAGTTCAGTTCAGTTCAGTTTAGTCAGTCAGTTGTGTCCAACCCCATGAATCGCAGCATGCCAGGCCTCCCTGTCCATCACCAACCCTTGGAGTTCACTCAGACTCACGTCCATTGAGTCAGTGATGCCATCCAGCCATCTCACCCTCTGTCGTCCCCTTCTCCTCCTGCCCCCAATCCCTCCCAGCATCAGAGTCTTTTCCAATGAGTCAACTCTTCGCATGAGGTGGCCAAAGTACTAGAGTTTCAGCTTTAGCATCATTCCTTCTAAAGAAACCCCAGGGCTGATCTCCTTCAGAATGGACTGGTTGGATCTCCTTGCAGTCCGAGGGACTCTCAAGAGTCTTCTCCAACACCACATTTCAAAGGGATCAATTCTTCGGCACTCAGCCTTCTTCACAGTCCAACTCTCACATCCATACATGACCACAGGAAAAACCATAGCCTTGACTAGACGGACCTTTGTTGGCAAAGTAATGTCTCTGCTTTTGAATATGCTATCTAGGTTGGTCATAACTTTCCTTCCAAGGAGTAAGTGTCTTTTAATTTCATGGCTGCAGTCACCATCTGTAGTGATTTTGGAGCCCCCAAAAATAAAGTCTGACACTGTTTCCACTGTTTCCCCATCTATTTACAGCAGTGTTAATGGAATATTACTCAGCCATTAAAAAGAATGCATTTGAATCAGTTCTAATGAGGTGGATGAAACTGGAGCCTATTATACAGAGTGAGGTAAGTCAGAAAGAAAAACACCAATACAGTATATTAATGCATATATGTGGAATTTATAAAGATGGTAATGATGACCCTATATGTGAGACAGCAAAAAAGACACAGATGTAAAGAATAGATTTTTGAACTCTGTGGGAGAAGGTGAGGGTAGGATGATTTGAGAGAATAGCATTGAAACATGTATATTACCATATATGAAATAGATCTCCAGTCCAGGTATGATGCATGAGAAAGGGTGCTCAGGACGGGTACACTGGGATGACCCTGAGGGATGGGATGGGGAGGGAGGTGGGAGGGGGGTTCAGGATGGGGGACACATGTATACCCATGACTGATTCATGTGAATGTATGGCAAAAACCACTACAATATTGTAAAATAATTAGCCTCCAATTAAAATAAATTAATTAATTTAAAAAACATCACAACAGTGTTAACTATATTCACATAAATTACATCCTTATAATAAACTTCTGCTTCATTGACTACATTAAAACCTTTGACTGTGTGGATCACAACAAACTTTGGAAAATTCTGAAAAAGATGACCACTTTCCTGCCTCCTGAGAAACCTGTATGCAGGTCAAGAAGCAATAGTTAGAACCAGACATGGAACAATGGGCTGGTTCCAAACTGGGAAAAGAGTATGTCAAGGCTGTATATTGTCACTCTACTTATTTAACTTATATGCAGAGTGCATCATGCAAATTGCTGGGCCAGATGAAGCTCAAGCTGAAATCAAGATTGCTGGGAGAAATATCTACAACCTCAGATATGCCAATGACACCACTCTAAAAGCAAAAGGAAGAGGAACTAAACAGCCTCTTGATGAAGATGACAGAGGAAAATGAAAAGGCTGGCTTAACAGTCAACATTCATAAAAACTAAGATCATGGGATCCAGTCCTACCACTTCATGGCAAATAGATGGGGAAAAAAATGGAAACAGTGAGAGACTTTATTTTGGGGGTGCTCCAAAATCACTGCAGAGGGAGATTGCAGCCATGAAATAAAAAGATGCTTTCTCTTTGAAAGAAAAGCTATGACAAATCTAGACAGCATATTAAAAAGCAGAGACATCACTTTGCCAACAGAAGTTCATATAGTCAAAGCTATGGTTTTTCCAATAGTCATGTATGAATGTGAGAGTTAGACTGTTAAGAAGGCTGAGCATCAAAGAACTGATGCTTTTGAGCTGTGGTGCTGGAGAAGGCTCTTGAGAGTCCCTTGGACAATAAGGAGACCAAGCTAGTCAACCCTAGAGGAAATAAATCCTGAATATTCTTTGGAAGGACTGATGCTGAAGCTGAAACTCCAATATTTTTTCCACCTGATGAGAAGAGTCGACTACTGGAAAAGACCCTGATGCTGGAAAAGGTTAAAGGCAGGCAGAGAAGGATGAGATGGTTGGATGGCATCATGGAAGTGATGGACATGAGTTTGAGCAAACTCAGGAAGATAGTGAAAGACAGGGAAGTCTGTTGTGCTACAGTCCATGGGGTCGCAAAGAGTCAGACACGACTGAGCGATTAAACAGCAACAATATACTTATAATTGGAAGTTTGTATCTTTTGATCACTTTTCTCCAATTCCTTCTCCCCCCACTCCCCACACCACAACTCCCCTCTGCTAACCACAAATCTGATCTCTTCCCTCTATGGGTCTGGTGAGGGTTTTGTTTGTGTTTTTAGATTCCTCATTAAGTAAGATCATATAGTGCTAGTGTTTCTTTGTCTGACAGTTCTTTCTTATGCACCCTTTCTGACTCCCCCAAAGCTATGTTTCTTTTTCTCACAAAAACATATATCTACAGGGATAAATGCAAAGCCATCACACATATATTCACTGGCTTACCTTTTTTCTCTCTCACTCAGCAAATTGAACAGTTATTGGGTACAAATTACTGTGCTAGGAACTAGAAATTAAAACTGATTAAAAAAAAAAAAAAGACCAAATCTGGCATTATAGGAGATACAGTGTAGATGAGACCAACTTTAATAAAAATCACCAGTGACATAAATGTAAAAATTATACTAGTGAAAAGTGAGCATGCAGTTATGTAGTTCTATGACAGCCTATAATAGATTTAGCCTAATAAGGCATGTTAGGGAACTTTTCAAAGAAAGTGCCTCTGGACCTGAGATCTGAAGAAGAAGAGACAGTAACTACGAAATGGGTTAGGTGAGGGGAAGATTGCAGAGAAGGATTTTTCTTATGGTTATTACAAACATAATCATTGTGCAATGGAACATGAAATTTGGAGGAATTAAATGATGACAGGCTTCATGGCTGGAATGTTGAAAGCAAGGGGAATTTGGTTTAAGTTGAGATCAGAGATGTAGGGGGTGGGAGAGAGTCCAGATTAAGCAAAATCTTGCAGGCTATGTTAAGAAGTGCTGGGTGTAATGTAAGATAGGTGGAACGCCCTCATCTTAGTCAGCTCAGATACTATAACAAAATCCCATAAACTTGTTTTATGCTAAAAACTAAATAAATTTATTTCTCACTGCTTTAGAGACTAGCAAGTCCAAAATGAAGGCAGATTCGGTGTCTGGTGAGATTCCAGTTTCTGGTAGAAAGAGACAGCCATCTTCTCATTGTGTCCTAAAATGGTGAAAGGGATGAGGGAGACATCTAGGGTCTCTTACAGAAGAGCACTAATCCCATTAGTGAGAGTTCCACCCTCATGACCTAATCACCTCCACCTCCCATCACACTGGGCATTAGGATTGGAGATAAGAATTTGGGTGGGGACACAGACATTCAGTCTATGGTAGCCACTGAAGAGTTTTAAGCAATACGTGGGATATTAAAAAAAAAAATCATACTTTGCTTTGAAAAGTTCACCTTTGGGTGCTGAATGAAAATGAATTGGAGCAAGGCCAGAATGAATGCAGAAGGCCAGCTAGGACACTGGGACAAGAGTCTGTGTGGGAAGTGAGGCAACCTGGTCTTGGGTTATGCAAAGAGAGATGCAGTGAAGTAATTTGAGAGATATTTAGGAGATAAACCTACAGAACTTGTTGGTCATCTCAATATAAAATGTGAGAAAGAGAAAATCATTAAAGATGATTTTTAGCTTTCTATTTTGGGGTATCTGGTAGATGGAGGTTTAACTGGATGTGGACTAGGTTTATAAATATGTAGTCAGTAGTGATGGATGCTATTTTTTCTCTTCTGCTGAAGAGATTTGATTTCACTCTCTCTGTTAGGCTCAGTTCCACTGGAAACAAGGATCTGAATGCAAGTCCTTGCATTTGGGGTAAGGAAATGTGGAAAATGAGTAAGGAAGAGGGAAGGAAGAAAGGGAAGGAAAGCTATCCATTACCCATCCATGAACAGGTTACCACTGTGGGCAGCTGAGACTCATCCTGCTGGGGTCTTCTGGGATATGGGTAGAACATGCCTCTGAACTGCCTTGTCTGGGGATGAGGAATATAATTATATGTCAGATTCTATATATTATTGGTTGAAGGACCATTCCAGAGACATTAATGCATGGCCAATCTTACCTGTCCTGCGTTCTAGCTAATAATACTCAGGAAGCCAGAGGAAGCCTCAGGCTTTCTCAATAAGACAGCAGAGTGCATCTGAAAGGAGAATGCTGAAGGACTGTTAGTGGAGCATGGACAGTGTCTGTTGTCCTTGAGTTCCCTCCTTCAATATAACAGATTTCAGCATTTCTCCAAGTGTATTTATCCATCTTGTGCTTTTGTCTTTTTCAATTCCTGGCCCATTTCTCAGCTTTCTTTCACTGCTGTATTTTGAAGGCATCACAGATCCACAGATTCATTGAAATTCAAATTAAAATAGTACTTTCTGTAACACTCTACATCCATAACTTAATATCTTTTTTATGAGACAGTAATTTATTAAGTATGAAGCCATGCATGATTCTGTGAAAGTTGTGATGAAAAGCTAAAAAGATGAACTCATAGCCAGGCATACAAAATACAGGTTACAATGAGTAGTGCTATACATAATGTTGACTTAAATTGCCCAAATGTAGCTGTCAGTGCTTTGATTTTACACTGAAAAGAGAAAGCAAGTTGGGTGCCTTAAGAGCCTAAACCCAAAATCACTCTTTATTTTTATTAGTGACCTCTATGATGGAGTGCAGAGTACATTTTACAACATTTGCTGATATTACCAAGTTGGCAGCAACCACCAGCACTTTGGAAAGTGAAAGTATATCTAATAGACCATTGGACATAGACTTGATGTTCTGTAAATGCTTTGTGATTGATGGATTAGAATCTAGTACGATCTTTATAGACATTCCTCACAGATTTTGTCAAAGCTTTTCACTCTCTTGGGCTCTCATCCTCACCCACTTCTTTGAAGATGACATGATGTTCAACTTTATTAAGTTCAAAGTCATCTGATTTTGGCTCCCCCTACTTCCACTCTCTACACCAAAGGAACTTCTGGGTTAACCCGCCATCCTTTTTAAGTCTCATTCTTCTTCTAGTGTTCCTTCTTCCCCCTCTACCAATTGTTTTCTTCTATCCCCACCCTGCTCATTATGCTTTTTCTCTTCTTTCTCTTGGCTGGAAACCTGCTCAGTTGTACCTTAGGTTGAAAATCCCTCTGCTCCCCATCATGTTACTTTTCTGAGCCTCTAAGTGTGTCTTTGGAGAGAAATAACCTCCATCCACATCTCCACTTCCTCTTTGCCATTTATTTGTTAATTGTTCCAGCCTCCTCTGGTTTAAAATCTTTTACCCCCAGGCCACGGCACAGCTCCAGTCCCTTCACTGATGATGACTGAGGCTTATTGAGGGAGTGTCGGTCAGCACTTGGCAGTTTGCCTTCTTTCCACCCCAATGTTTCCTGCTATCTCCTTTACCTTCTTCCTTACGCTGGTTCAGAGCCTTTCATCTGGAGGTCTTTTTTCTAATTCATTTAGAGTTCCTTCCCCAGTCTTCTTTTGTCTTTGGCCCTTTCCCTTCTTTCCCTAAATTCTCTGCCTTGAGTTCTGCTTTGGTCAATTCGGCCATCACTCTGGATTCCCTCCAGTCTTGGCCCCCTGTGAATTCTTCCTCTCCCCAGGCTATCTCTCACTTTTATCTCTTAGTGCCACCCCTGTGCAACTTCCACTCTCTTGAAAATTTAACAACTTGCTGTTTCTCTAGCACATCTTGAACTTTGTTACCTCCATCCCTTTGCTGATGCAGGTTCTACCACCTCTGGTGTCTTTTTTGGCCCTTTCTCTAATACCCACATTCCCAATCCAGGCATTCGGGAAAACTCAACATCATAGTTACCTCTTCCATAAAATCATTCCTGCTGTCATTCAGTCAGAGACATTTATCCCTCATACTACAGTATGTAAACTCCCCCACAGTATTAATTATATTTCCCTGGTACAAATGATGTCTTTCCATACTCAGCTTGCTCTAGCCCCTTCAAGTGATCCCAGATCTACTGTACACACAAGGAGATGGGAAAATGCATCCCACATTTAGGGGCTTATTTCTGAAATCACAACAGAGCCACCCACCTCTCCCCCCACATTCCTGTTCTCCCACCTCCTGCTTTCTAATCCCCACTTGTTTCAGCATATGTGCTCCTGACACTCTACTCACTGCTGACCCTCTGCTTTCACAGTCTAGTTGGACAAACTTCTCCACTATAAATTATTTGGTTATGATTTATATCACTTTTAAAAATAATGGGCCAGACACTTCAAACCCCACCCCAGGACTGTCTAATAGTCTGGATTCCACTGCAGAGTAGCATCACCAGATGATCAAGAGACCAAAATTCCCTTGAAATCAAGTACCAAATCCTGTACATTTTTACTATATCCATTACAGTTAATACTAATCTTTTAATGCAGAGAGTGCTAAACAATAAAATTTTAATTAATGTTAGTTTATTTGCATGATAAATATCTAAGTAATGGAATTTAGGATAGCATGGTATGTGTGAAAGACATAAGTGGAGGAAAATTATGTGCTTGGTGAGTCATCTAAGATAACAGATGTAGAAGATTCTGCACAGCTAAGGAACCTAGATAACTAGAATGTACTAGGAAGTCGTGTAACAGTGATTAGGTATGAATGTCTTCAGTTCAAATCTTGATTCCATTGTCAAATAAGGATCTGTAATTTAACCTCTCTGGGTTTCATTTCCTCAACTGCACAATGAGGTTAATAGCAGATCATACTGCAAAAAGTTCATAGAGAGGTTAAATAAGGTAATAGCTATAATTAATAAAGAAATTAGTATAATGTCTCTTATATATTAAGTACTCAGTTCAGTTCAATTCAGTCACTCAGTCGTGTCTGACTCTTTGCGACCCCATGAACCGCAGCACACCAGGCCTCCCTGTCCACCACCAACTCCCGGAGTTCAACCAAACCCATGTCCATTGAGTTGGTGATGCCATCCAGCCATCTCATCCTCTGTCTTCCCCTTCTCCTCCCGCCTTCAATCTTTCCCAGCATCAGGGTCTTTCCAAATGAGTCATTTCTTCACATCGTGTGGCCAAAGTATTGGAGTTTCAGCTTCAAAATCAGTCCAACCAATGAACACCCAGGACTGATCTCCTTTAAGATGGACTGGTTGGATCTCCTTGCAGTCCAAGGGACTCTCAAGAGTCTTCTCCAACACCACAGTTCAAAAGCATCAATTCTTCAGTACTCAGCTTTCTTTATAGTCCAACTCTCACATCCATACATGACCACTGGAAAAACCATAGCCTTGACTAGATGGACCTTTGTGGACAAAGTAATGTCTCTGCTTTTTAATAGGCTGTCTAGATTGGTCATACAGAGAAGGCAATGGCACCCCACTCCAGTACTCTTGCCTGGAAAATCCCATGGATGGAGGAGCCTGGTAGGCTGCAGTCCATGGCGTCGCTAAGAGTCAGACATGACTGAGCGACTTCACTTTCACTTTTCACTTTCATGCATTGGAGAAGGAAATGGCAACCCACTCCAGTGTTCTTGCCTGGAGAATCCCAGGGACGGGGGGAGCCTGGTGGGCTGCCGTCTATGGGGTCACAGAGTTGGACATGACTGAAGTGACTTAGCAGCAGCAGCAGCAGATTGGTCATAACTTTCCTTCCAAGGAGTAAGCGTCTTTTTATTTCATGGCTAAAATCACCATCAGTAGTTTTGGAGCCCAGAAAAATAAAGCCACTGTTTCCACTGTTTCCCCATCTATTTGCCATGAAGTGATGGGACCAGATGCCATGATCTTAGGTTTCTGATCAACTTAAACTTAGGTTTAAGCCAATTTTTTCACTCTCCTCTTTCACTTTCATCAAGAGGCTCTTTAGTTCTTCTTCACTTTCTGCCAAATGTTAATTATTGTCACCAGAGGTAGGAGGATGTTAAAAGGGAAACAAAGAATCAGAGAAAAAAGTTTGCCTTCTTCATGATTTTATCTAGAAGTGAATTTGTGTGGGATCTTCTTTGTGGCCATAATAAAGTAATGACATTATTTAAAATAGACTAGACAGCCTAAAGGGATCTAAGCTCTTTCCGTTCTTTTCACGTTTGTCTCCCATCCTGGTCTTGAAGTCCACTCATTCTGTCAATGGATGGGAAAAGTGGGATGAATATCAGGAGTCCCACTTTTTTAATGGGTCAAGATTAAATGTGCCACTTATCGCCTCTACTCACATGCCATTGGCTTGAACTCATCACATGACTGCAACTTGAGAAAAGGGAGGCTGAGAGATGTTAAGTGAGCTAAGAGAAAAAAAGGAGAGAGCACCTGTGGTTTTGGCCATCAATGCATCATGTATACACCTGTCCTTGAGAATTAGGGGACAATTTCCAGACCGTGATTATTACAGGAAGTAGCAAGGCCTCCCTGGTAACTCAGCTGGTAAGAAATCCACCTGCAATGCAGGACACCCGGGTTCAATCCCTGGGTTGGGAAGATCCCCTGGAGGACAGCATGGCAACCCACTCCAGAATTCTTGCCTGGAGAATCCCATGGACAGAGGAGCCTGGCAGGCTGCAGTTCACAGGGTCATAAAGAGTTGGACACAACTGAGCGACAAAGCGCAGCACAACACAGCAAGCTCATGCGCAAGCTGGGGTCTCTGGCAGCATTTTCCCTCCCCACCCCTCCTACTCTGGCCTAGTCACCTTGGGCTAAAAAGTACTGTGGATCGAGGAGCATAGAAACAGGCATGACAGGGGAAGTAGGGTTTTTCTTTTTTCCCTTCAACTGGTGAACCGATGATTACAGAATGCCCTTATATGCATGCACTACACTAAGAAATACAAGGAAGAATACCTGTGCATGTGTCTGACTCTTTGCAACCCTATCGACTTTAACCTCCCAGGCTTCTCTGTTCATGGAATTCTCTAGGCAAGAATGCTGGAGTGGATTGCCAAGCCCTTCTCTAGGGGATGTTCACTACCCAGGGATTGAACCTGGGTGTCTAACATCCCCTAATATTGGCAAACAGGTTCTTTACCACTAGTGCCATCTGGGAAACCAGAAAAATAGCAAGATCCTCCTAAGCCAATGACTTTTGATCACAAAGCTGAGCATTTACTTAGTAACAAGTGTCCAGGAGAATAAAGTAAAACAATGAAAGTGGGCTTTCTTTTTCTTGTTTAAAATTTTTGTACAGAGCTTCCAGCCAATAGTCTTGAGCTATTTTAAACTTTCTCTGCTAACATTTTTAGAGGTATCATTTTATTGTAAAGTGATGAAAAAATATTTGACAAAAATGTAAGCCATATAATTATATTTGAATGTCAGCATGTTTTTTAAACAGGAGAAAATCAAATGAAAGTTTAGTAATGTGTATACTTGGGTTTACACATTACTGTGAACCTGTGGTGCTGGAGAAGACTCTTGAGAGTTCCTTGGGCTGCAAGGAGATCAAACCAGTCCATCCTAAAGGAAATCAGACTTGAATATTCATTGGAAGGACTGATTATGAAGCTGAAACTTCAATACTTATGGCCAGCTGACGCAAAGAACTGACTCATTGGAAAAGACCCTGATGCTGGGAAAGATTGAAGGCTTGAGGAGAAGGGGACAAGAGAGGATGAGATGGTTGGATCGCATCACTGACTCGATGGACATGAATCTGAGCAAGCTCTGGGAGTTGGTGTAAGACAGGGAAGCTTGATGTCCTGCAGTCCACGGGGTCTTAAAGAGTCAGACATGACTGAGTGGCTGAATTGAACTGATACTTGGGTTTGCCAGGTGGTGCCAATGGTTAAGAATCTGCCTGCCATTGCAGGAGGTGCGAGAGATACAGGTTCTGAAAGTCCGCTGGAGAAAGGAATGGTAACCCACTCTAGTATTCTTGCCTGGAGAATTCCATGGACAGAGGAGCCTGGTGGGCTACATACAGTCCATGGGGTTGCAAAGAGTTGGACATGACTGAGCATCCACACACATACTTGGGAGAGACCTAGGATAACTGAGTAACCCCTGCATGTCAGTATATTTAATGCTAAATTTCAAGCTCTAATCTATGATCCACTTTGCTTGCTTTTTAAATCATGACATCAAAGAAAACATTCATTTTATTTCCGTATACAAAATCCCAAACATAAACAGCACTCGTTATGGTCCAGACACTGTTACAAATATTGTACATATATTGTCACACTTCATTCTCACCATTACCCTGTGAGGTAGATATTATTACCTCCATTTTAGACATGATGAAACAATCCCTTGGAGATGTTAAGTCACTTGCCTGAGATCACAAAGTTAGTAATAGGAAAAGTAGTTACTTCATTTCAGTCTTGTTCCAAAGGCTGTTTTCTTAATAAATTAAAATATTAGATATCTCCTCTACTCCCATCAGGATTTGAAATTAATTAAGCTCAATAGAGAAAATTTGGCTAAATGGAGACACTTTACACATTTTCTTTTACTTAAAAAATAATCCTATAAAGTTACAATATTTGAGTAGACATAAAATGTATTAGGTAAAATACTCAAATAAAAATAAAACACAACTATTTGGACTGATTAAATGTTCACATCATCCATATGGGAGACTGTATGGAAAAATATACTTAGAATTTTACTTTATTGGTGATAAACAAATTAACATCTGTTATCCCAATTTGGCAAGTTTAGCCAGCAAAGACACTTCTCAACAATTATTTTTTGAAAAAATTTAAAAATATATTTGTTTTGGAGGCTTCAGAGAACTAGAGTAAGCAGCTAGCAGCACCCAACAAGGCTCCTTTCTCCCTCTTGACTCCCATCAAAATATTCTCTTTCAAAAAATCATTCAGTTGAATCAAAAATGAATATATTAAAATATGGAAAAATCAGAGGAGAAAAGGTTTTCGGGGAGAGGGAAATTTCCCCCTTTAGCCCTCTTGAGTTTCTGTGGCTGGACTCCTAATAAACTTGACCCAAGACAAACTAATAGAAGAAAAAGAAGTAAGTTAAATTTGGGGGCCTAGAGGTCCCATAGAAATGGACCTAAGAAGTGGTGAAATCAAATGCAAGTGGCTTTTATACTTTTCTGTTGTTGCTAAGTCTTGTCTGACTCTTTGCGAACCCATGAATTGCAGCATGCACAAAACGTGGTCCACTGGAGAAGGGAATAGCAAACCACTTCAGTATTCTTCTTTGAGAACCCCATGAACAGTATGAAAAGGCAAAAATATAGGACACTGAAAGATGAACTCTTCAGGCTGGTAGGTGCCCAATATGATACTGCAGATGAATGGAGAAATAACTCCAGAAAGAATGAAGAGATGGAGCCAAAGCAGAAACAACACCCAGCTGGGGATGTGACTAGTAATGGAAGTAAAGTCTGAAGCTATAAAGAGCAATATTGCACAGGAACCTGGAATTTTAGGTCCATGAATCAAGGAAAATTGGAAGTGGTCACACAGGAGATGGCAAGAGTGAACATAGACATTTTAGGAATCAGCAAACTAAAATGGACTGGAATGGGAGAATTTCACTCAGTTCAGTTCAGTTCAGTTTCTCAGTTGTGTCTGACTCTTGACCCCATGGACCACAGCAGGCCAGGCCTCCCTGTCCATCACAAACTCCTGGAGATTACCCAAACTCATGTCCATTGAGTTGGTGATGCCATCCAGCCATTTCATCCTCTGTCATCCCCTTCTCCTCCTGCCCTCAATCTTTCCCAAAATCAGGGTCTTTTCCAATGAGTCAGCTATTCACATGAGGTGGCCAAAGTATTGGAGTTTCAGCTTCAGCATCAGCCCTTCCAATAAATATTCAGGACTGATTTTCTTTAGGATGAACTGGTTGGATCTCCTTGTAGTCCAAGGGACTCTCAAGAGTCTTCTCCAACACCACAGTTCAAAAGCATCAATTCTTCTGCACTCAGCTTTCTTTACAGTCCAGTTCTCACATGCATACATGACTACCTGAAAAACCACAGCCTTGACTAGAAGGAACTTTGTTGGCAAAGTAATGTCTCTGCTTTTTAATATGCTATCTAGATTGGTCCTAACTTCCCTTCCAAGGAATAAGCGTCTTTTAATTTCATGGCTGCAGTCACCATCTGCAGTCATTTTGGAGACTCTAAAAATAAAGTCAGCCACTGTTTCCCCATCTATTTGCCATGAACTGATGGGACACTATGCCATGATCTTAGTTTTCTGAATGTTGACTTTAAGCCAGCTTTTTCACTCTCCTCCTTCACTTTCATCAAGAGGCTTTTTAGTTCTTCATTTTCTGCCATAAGGGTGATGTCATCTGCATATGTGAGGTTACTGATATTTCTCCAAGCAGTCTTGATTCCAGCTTGTGCTTCATCCAGCCCAGCGTTTCTCATGATGTACCACCCTTATGGCAGAAAGTGAAGAGGAACTAAAAAGCCTCTTGATGAAAGTGAAAGTGGAGAGTGAAAAAGTTGGCTTCAAGCTCAACATTCAGAAAACGAAGATCATGGCATCCGGTCCCATCACTTCATGGGAAATAGATGGGGAAACAGTGGAAACAGTGTCAGACTTTATTTTGGGGGCTCCAAAATCACTTCAGATGGTGATTGCAGCCATGAAATTAAAAGATGTTTACTCCTTGGAAGGAAAGTTATGACCAACCTAGATAGCATATTCAAAAGCAGAGACATTATTTTGCCAACAAAGGTTCGTCTAGTCAAGGCTATGGTTTTTCCTGTGGTCATGTATGGATGTGAGAGTTGGACTGTGAAGAAGGCTGAGCACTGAAGAATTGATGCTTTTGAACTGTGGTGTTGGAGAAGACTGTTGAGAGTCCCTTGGACTGCAAGGAGATCCAACCAGTCCATTGTGAAGGAGATGAACCCTGGGATTTCTTTGGAAGGAATGATGCTAAACCTGAAACTCCAGTACTTTGGCCACCTCATGCAAAGAGTTGACTCATTGGAGAAGACTCTGATGCTGGGAGGGATTGGGGGCAAGAGAAGGGGACGACAGAGGGTAAGATGGCTGGATGGTGTCACCAACTCGATGGACGTGAGTCTGAGTGAACTCCGGGAGTTGGTGATGGACAGGGAGGCCTGGCGTGCTGTGATTCATGGGGTTGCAAAGAGTCGGACACGACTGAGCGACTGATCTGATCTGACTCCTCCCTCTACCAAATCATGATCCCATTCCTCCAATTTGCCCTCTCAAAACTGCCAGACCAAATTTCTTGAATATAAGCAAAAGGCATATAATTTCTTTCATCAAAAAAACTTCAATGTTATGCTTCGTTATGGAATAAGGCCTAACTTTCTTAGGGTGGAATTCAAATATCTTTGTGACATGTGCCAATTTACCTTGCCAATGTTTTCATAGCCTCTATTCTACACAGACAGCTTAGATGCCAGTCAAAGAAGACACGCAAGGTAACTAGAGCACGCTCATAGCTTCAGACATTCCTTCCACACATTTACTGTGCACCTATGAGCAGGTAACTGTGAATAGCAACTGGTTCTTTGTGCTTCAGATGTGCCATTTGAACTATTTAAACCTGGAATGGACATAAAGCAAATAGAATAACCAAGCAAATAGGTCTGAATTGGCTGTAATTCCCTGGAGGAGGAAATAGCAACCCATTCCAGTACTCTTGTGGACAGAGGAGCCTGGCAAGCTGTAGTCCACAGAGTCACAAAGAGTCGAACATGACTGAAGCCACTTAAAACATTGGCTGTAAACAAGCTACCAGTTTGCATCAAAATATCTGCCCTGTAATAATTGCTTCTTGAACAATATTGAACACCCACCCTGGCACTCTTCAAGCACTTTTTAAGGTCTAGGCCCAATACCATCCAAATCCTAAAAGGACTTATGACCTTCTTGCTTTTGAGTAAGGCTCTTTTCTTCCCCTCTTCTTGATGCTGCTGCTGCTGCTAAGTCACGTCAGTCGTGTCCAACTCTGTGCGACCCCATAGACAGCAGCCCATCAGGCTGCCCCGTCCCTGGGATTCTCCAGGCAAGAACACTGGAGTGGGTTGCCATTTCCTTCTCCAGTGCATGAAAGTAAAAAGTGAAAGTGAAGGCGTTCAGTTGTGTCTGACTCCTAGTGACCCCACGGACTGCAGCCCACCAGGCTCCTCCATCCATGGGATTTTCCAGGCAAGAGTACTGGAGTGGGGTGCCACTGCCTTCTCCGTCCCCTCTTCTTAGCTTGTGTCAATCCACGGCTCTGACACATAGCACATCCTGTCTGTAATTTATCCTACAAGCTGAGCTTTTTTCTCTTGCTAGATTTGAAGCTCCTGGAAAAGAGGAATCTCATCTTGTCCACCTTTTGTGTTCCTCAGTGTGTAGCCCAAGACTTTTCACGTGGGGGAATACTTGTGAAATTGGTTATAAATAGAAGGCAGAATTGAAATATTTCAGCACAAACTTGTCACTAGTACTTGAGCATGTGGCATATTGATAATACATTATTGTTTTGTTTCATGTTACAGGGTTACTGAAGAATATAGTTTGTAGAAAATCACAATTGCTAACATTTAATTTAGCAATTAATAATCTGTAAGATACTATTCAAGACCTTTAAAATTTCCATGAAAATGTCAACATACATAGACTAAAGCCTACTAATGGTAGAAAGAGAATTTTTTCCTTTGCTCGAGCTGACTAAAAGGTAATAATTGTAGCACAATTCCTGATAGTTTTACATTTTTTTTTTTCATAATACAAGTGTCAGACTTAAGCTTTGATTGCTGAGGCATCTAATTCAGAGAGGCACTCAGGTCAAAGATGGCTATTTTGAATACACACATTGCCAGCAACATGACTAGATGAAGAGCCAGACCATCTCCCCACACTGTCTCTCTTTTTTTCAGTGATTTTAGTAACTGACCATTTGGGCTCTTTTTTTTTCCCCTAACATTTTATTTTTATTAGGATATAGCTGGATAGTCTAGTCAAGGCTATGGTTTTTCCAGTGGTCATGTATGGATATGAGAGTTGGACTGTGAAGAAATCTGAGCACCAAAGAATTGATGCTTTTGAACTGTGGTGTTGGAGAAGACTTAGAGTCTCTTGAACTGCAAGAAGATCCAACCAGTCCATTCTAAAGGAGATCAGTCCTGGGATTTCTTTGGAAGGAATGATGCTACAGCTGAAACTCCTGTACTTTGGCCACCTCATGCGAAGAGTTGACTCATTGGAAAAGACTCTGATGCTGGGAGGGATTGGGGGCAGGAGGAGAAGGGGACGACAGAGGATGAGATGGCTGGATGGCATCACTGACTCGATGGACATGAGTCTGAGTGAACTCCAGGAGTTGGTGCTGGACAGGGTGGCCTGCTGCTGCTGCTAAGTCGCTTCAGTCGTGTCCGACTCTGTGCGACCCCATAGACGGCAGCCCACCAGGCTCCCCGGTCCCTGGGTTTCTCCAGGCAAGAACACTGGAGTGGATTGCCATTTCCTTCTCCAATGCATGAAAGGGAAAAGTGAAAGAGAAGTCGCTCAGTCGTGTCCGACTCTTAGCGACCCCCTGAACTAGAGCCTACCAGGCTCCTCCATCCATGGGATTTTCAGGCAAGAGTACTGGAGTGGGGTGCCATTGCCTTCTCTGACAGGGAGGCCTGGAGTGCTGCAATTCATGGGGTCGCAAAGAGTCAGACATGACTGAGCGACTGAACTGAACCGAACTGAATAGTTTCAGGTGAACAGCAAAGGACTTCAGTCATACATATACATGTATCCATTCTCTCCCCAGCTTCCCTGCCATCCAGGCTGCCACAAAACATTGAGCAGAGTTCCCTGTGCTACACAGTATGTCCTAGTTGGATATCCATTTTAAATACAGTGGTGTACACATGCCCATTTTTTCTCTTTTCATGCTGTAAATTCCTGCTCTTATGTTTTAAATTACCAAAAATTGTGAGCCCACAAAACCCTAGGTCACCCCCAATCCCAATTCCAATAAAAGCAGAACCCCAGGTGAGCTCTCTTCTATCTGTAACCTCACTGTGGGGCCCCAGGTATGTGGTGTAATTTCCAGATCTTGTAATAAACCTTTTTTTTCTTTTCCAGAGTTTCCTGATGATTATTGCTGAAAGATGTCTTGCAATCATAATAAGAACCCCAAAGGCTAGTCCAGCGACAACATTGGTTATTGATAGACTGAGACTGGCACAAAACAGTAATAATGGCCAATAATAGCAATTTATTATGCATATAGCATTTACCAGTTCTCTTCTAAATGCTTTTCCTTTGAAAACTCATTGATTCTCCTGACACCACTATGAGATTGGAGGTATTAATTTTTTTTCCAGTTTTATTTAAATTTATTTATTTTAATTGGAGGCTAATTATTTTACAATATTGTAGTGGTTTTTGCCATACATTGACATGAATCAGCCATAGGTTTACATGTGTTCCCCATCCTGAGCCCCCCTCCCACCAAATAAAAATTCAGAGGAGTGAAGTGATTTTCCTGAGGTGAGTTTAGCTAATAATTGAGTAGGCTAGAATTAGATGCCAGATATGCCCAAATTTGTCTCATATAGAGACTGTCCTAGTGTGTTTATAGGGGAAAATTCTTACTTGATTTAGCTGAAAGACAATACATTTAGTACTGACTTAGATGGGATTTTTCTTCCTTTTTTCTTCTTTATTTTTTCCATTTAGGGCAAATCATAGGAAAACTTTTAATACTTCTGAGTGGCATTTGTGGTTGTCCCAATTTGAATAGGATAGGATTTAACATTGATATAACAGTGACAAGTTAAAAGTCACAAGCTAAAAGGCTAGGAAGTCTTAGGCATCTTTGGGAGAATAGGGTTGAAGGTTGATTGATGCTCACAAAATTAGCTGCCTAATGGCCTTCAAAAGGTGATGTGACTTATGGCTGGAAATAGCCTTTGGAGTTAGAGTCAGGATTTGGGTTCAAAGACTCTCAGATATAGAGAACAAAGTAGTGGTTACCAGTGAGGACAGGGAAGGGAAGAAGGAAGAGGGGAAGGGTAGTATAGGGGAGTATGGAGTCTTTTTTTAGTTCATTTTTAATTGGGAGATAATTGTTTTACCAGGTACGTTGTTTCCTGCCGTACACCAACACAAACTTATTTCCAAGGTGGTTCAGGGATAAAGAATTCACCTGCCAATGCAGGAACCACAGGTTCGATCCCTGCGTCAGGAATGTCCCCTGGAGGAGGAAATGGCAACCCACTCCAGTGTTCCTGCTGGGATAATCCTATGGACAAAGAAGCCTAGTGGGCTACAGTCCATGGATTCCCAAAGAGCCAGACATGCATGCACAAATGAACACATTAATTTCTGCCATACATCAACATGAATTAGTCATAGCTATACATATGTTCTCTCCCTCTTGAGCCTCTCTATCGCATCCCATCTCTCTAGATTGTCACAGAACACTGAGTTGAGCCCCCTGAAACATACGGCAAATTCTCATTGGCTATCTGTTTCACATATGGTAATGCATATGTTTCAGTGCTACTCTCAATTCATCCCACCTTTTCCTTCAGTCCCGTTTGTTTATTTTTGTTTTATTTCCATTACTCTAGGAAGTGGGTCATAAAGGATCTTGCTGTAACTTATGTCAAAGAGTGTTCTGCCTATACTTTCCTCTAAGTTTTCTAGTTTCTGGTCTTACATTTAGGTCTTTTATCCATTTTGAATTTATCTTTATGTATATAGTGTTAGGAAGTGTTATAATTTCATTCTTTTGTATGTAGCTGTCCAATTTTCCCCACACCACTTACTGAAGAGACTATCTTTTCTCCATTGTATATTCTTGCCTCCTTTGTCAAAGATAAGGTACCCATAGGTGTGTGGATTATTTCTGGGCTTTCTCAAAACCTATGGGATGCAGCAAAAGCAGTTCAAAGAGAGAAATTTATAGCAATACAATCCTACCTCAAGAGACAAGAAAAACGTCAAATAGAAAATGTAACCTTATACATAAAGCAACTGTAAAAAGGAAACAAACAAACAAAAAAGCTAGTAGAAGGAAAGAAATAAAGATGACAACAGAAATAAATGAAAAAGAAATGAAGGGGGAAATAGCAAAGATCAATGAAACAAAAGCTGGTTCTTTGAGAAAATAAACAAAATCGACAAGCCATTAGCCAGACTTATCAAGAGAAAAAGAGAAGACTCAAGTCAACAAAATTAGAAATGAAAAAGACGTTACACCAGACAACCCAGAAATACAAAAGATCATAAGAGACTATAAGCAACTATATGCCAATAAAAGGTACAACCTAGAATAAGTGAATAGATTCTTCAAAAGTTCAATCTTCCAAGACTGAACCAGAGAGAAACAGAAATTATAACCAAGCCAGTCACAAGCACTGAAATTGAAGCTGGATCAAAAATCTCCCCCAAAACAAAAGCCCAGGGCCAGATGACTTCACAGGTGAATCCTATCAAACGTTTAGAGAAGAGTTAACCCTATCCTTCTCAAACTCTTCCCAAAAGTTCCAGAGGAAGGAACACTTCCAAGCTCATTGTATGAGGTCATCATTACCCTGATACCAAAACCAAACAAAGACATCACAAAAAAAGAAATTTATAGGCCAATATCACTGATGAAATAGATGCAAAAATCCTCAACAAAATCCTAGCAAACAGAATTTAACAACATATTAACAGGATCATACCCCATGATCAAGTTGGGTTTATCCACAAGATGCAAGGATTCTTAAATATACACAAGTCAATCAATGTGATACATCATATTAACAAAGTAAAAATCATATGATAGTCTCAGTAGATGCAGAAAATTATTTTGACAAAATACAGTACCCATTTATGATTAAAAAAACTCTTCAGAAAATTGACATAGTAGGCTCCTACCTCAACGTACTAAAGGCCATATACGACAAACCAACAACAAACATTATTCTTTCAATGGTGAAGAACTGAAAACATTTCCACTAAGATGAGGAACAAGTCAAGGTTGCCCAATCTTGCCACTATTATTCAGCATAGTTTTGGAAGTCCTAGCCACAGAAATCAAAGAAGAAAAAGAAATAAAAGGAGTCAAAATTGGAAAAAAAGAAGTAAAACTCTCACTGTTTGCAGATAACATGATACTATACATAGAAAACCCTAAAGATGCTATCAGAAAATTGCCAAAGCTAATCAGTGAATTTAGTAAAGTCATAAAAATCAATACACATAGGATGCAAAATCAACAGACAGAAATCTCTTGTATTCCTATGTATTAACAATGAAAAGTCAGAAAAATAGAAATTAAGAAATCAATCCCATTTCCCATTGCAACAAAAAGAGTAAAAATACCTAGGAATAAATCTATCCACAGAGACAGAAGCATGGAATCGAAACCACTGGACCAAAAAGGAAGTCCCTGTATTTTATGTTTTATACACAATAGTTGCTACTTCTTGATCTCCTACACCTATATTGCCCTCCCCACCTTCCCTTTCCCTATTGGTAACCGCTAGTTTAAATTTTGACTTAAAAAATAATAAATAAAATAAAATAAAATCTACTAAGAAAAAAAAATTTTGACTCTGCCACTTGCTATTTAGATGCTTTTGGACATTTTACTTAGCTTTTAATACGTTTTTACTTTTGTTTCTACAAAGGGAATAATATTCAGTATGATTGTGAGGATTATAAATGCCAAATGTAAAGTGCTCAGATCACAATTCATAGAATATACTTTTCACGGAGACCATATGCAAAGCTAATTGGCTTTCTACCAGGGGTGTACTATGCTGTCATTTCCCTTGGTTTTATTGGTTGTCTTCCTCCTTAACACAAACTCCCAATCAGCACTTGCTGCTCTACAGTAACAGTGATGGAGAGATGAGCTTTTCATGTCCTGCTCCCCTGCTCTCCTCCACCCCCAGGATTCAAACTTTCTTCCTGGAGTGGTGTGTGATGCTCTCAGTAGAGCCTGAGCTGGGCTCAGTATTCATGCCTCATCCTGCTGAAAGGTTGTTGCTGAATGAAAAGACGCTAGAATTCTTGGCCTCCGGAGGAGAAGAATTCAATCCAGGGCCAGAGACAAGGCTTGATCACTCAGAGCTTTTGTGTAATAAAGTTTTATTAAAGTATAAAGGAGAAAGAGAAAGCTTCTGACGTAGGCATCAGAAGGGGGCAGAAAGAGTACCCCCTGCTAGCCTTCAGCTGGATGTTATATAGTCACTAGCAGTCTGTTAGTGAAAGAAAGGTATGTCTTAAAACTCAGAATGGCACCAGGCCCCTCATACGTAAGATGCATTTTGGTATAATCTTGGCACCAGATGATTCTTCCCGGGCCATGAAACGATTGACTTGAATCTTGTAGAAGGGCAGATTAACATACAAACAGTTTTGTTCACATAGATTAGGGGAACAAGATCTGAGTATAACATACTGGTTTGTCAAGTAGGTTCCGAGCCTTTAGGTGGAACCCACTTGAAGACAGAGGTCTGGGGTAAATGCATAGCACATTAACATAGCTTAAGACAGACATTTCCATAAGAAAAATGCATTGGTTAACTCAAGGTTTGAGAATAGTTAAACTTCAGGTGAAACCAGGTGTCATTATGGCAACACAGTATTTTAAGAGAAACCTCCTTTTAAATTTGTAGAGAAGGAAAAAAATACGCTAGTTTATTTCCTCTTGCCACTTAAGAGAGATAAAAATGTCTGACACTTGCAGCCTATTTCCTCCATTTGGAGACCCCTGGCCTTCCTGCCTGTTACCCTCTCACTGCCTAAAACATACAGAGTCTAAGTGGTGAGCATACCACAAGCTTTACATTAGAGCTGCTCATGATTTTTGTGTAACTTGAAAAAAAAACCTAAATATTAAAATGAAGCACTCATTTACTGAAATAAAATTTTCTGAATGAAATTTTCTATGGGACCAACTTGGACAAGAAACAATTTAAACTATCAAGTCTGGGATGTGAGAAGTAAAAATGTCATATGGGACAGAGATGGCAGCTAAAAGCACTGGAATTCATTATTATATTTTTTAAGGACTGGAAATTCGCTATTTTTAAAAACTGCTGAAACATAATTGATTTATAAGACCTTCCAGAACTAACAAGACCTTCTAGGACTAACATTTAAAAAGATGTTCTTTTCATCATAGGGGACTGGAATGCAAAAGCAGGAAGTCAAGATATCCCTGGAATAACAGGTAAGTTTGGCCTTGGAGTACAAATGAAGCAGGGCAAAGGTCAACAGAATTTTGTAAAGAGAACACACTAGTCATAGCAAACACACTCTGCCACCAACACAAGAGACAATTCTACACATGGACATTACCAAATGGTCAACACCGAAATCAGACTGATTATATTCTTTGCAGCCAAAGATGGAGAAGCTCTGAACAGTCAGCAAAAACAAGACAAGGAGCTGACTGTGGCTAAGATCATGAACTTCTTATTGCAAAAGTCAGATGTAAAGTGACAAAAGTAGGGAAAACCACTAGACCATTCATTTCAGTTCATTTCAGTCTCTCAGTTGTGTTCGACTCTTTATGACCCCATGAATTGCAGCACTAGAGGCCTCCCTGTCCCTCACCAACTCCCGGAGTTCACTCACTCACGTCCACCGAGTCAGTGATGCCATCCAGCCATCTCATCCGCTGTCGTCCCTTCTTCTACTGCCCCCAATCCCTCCAACCAACAGAGTCTTTTCCTATGAGTCAACTCTTTGCATGAGGTGGCCGAAGTACTGGAGTTTCAGCTTTAGCATCATTCCTTCCAAAGAAATCCCAGGGCTGATCTCCTTCAGAATGGACTGGTTGGATCTCCTTGCAGTCCAAGGGACTCTCAAGAGTCTTCTCCAACACCACAGTTCAAAAGCATCAATTCTTCAGCACTCAGCTTTCTTCACAGTCCAACTCTCACATCCATACATGACTACTGGAAAAACCATAGCCTTGACTAGACGGACCTTTGTTGGCAAAGTAATGTCTCTGCTTTTCAATATGCTATCTAGGCTGGTCTTAACTTCCCTTCCAAGGAGTAAGCATCTTTTAATTTCATGGCTGCAATCACCATCTGCAGTGATTTTGGAGCCCCCAAAAATAAAGCCTGACACTGTTTCCACTGTTTCCCCATCTATTTCCCATGAAATGATGGGACCAGATGTACGACCTAAATCAAATCCCTTATGATTATACAGTGAAAGTGACAAATAGATTCAAGAGATTAGATCTGATAGACAGAGGGCTTGAAGAAACATGTAAGGAGGTTGGTAATGATTTACACAGACTTGGATTACTGTGATATTGAATGGTTTGCCTTGGAAACGAACAGAGATCATTCTGTCATTTTTGAAATTGCACCCAAGTACTGCATTTCAGACTCTTTTGTTGACCATGATGACTACTCCACTTCTTCTGAGGGATTCCTGCCCGCAGTAGTGGATATAATGGTCATCTGAGTTAAATTCACCCATTCCAGTCCATTTCAGTTCGCTGATTCCTAGAATGTTGATGCTCACTCTTGCCATCTCTTGTCTGACCGCTTCCAATTTGCCTTGATTCATGGACCTGACATTCCAGGTTCCTATGCAATATTGCTCTCTACAGCATCGGACCTTGCTTCTATCACCAGTCACATCCACAACTGGGT
>NW_011494602.1:2713269-2713531 GCF_000754665.1 Bison bison bison | reverse complement strand
CAGCCATGAAATTAAAAGACGCTTACTCCTTGGAAGGAAAATTATGACCAACCTAGATAGCATATTGAAAAGCAGAGACGTTACTTCTCCAACAAAGGTCCATATAGTCAAGGCTATGGTTTTTCCAGTGGTCATGTATGATGTAAGAGTTGGACTCTGAAGAAAGCTGAGCGCCGAAAAATTGATGTTTTTGAACTGTGGTGTTGGAGAAGACTCTTGAGAGTCCCTTGGACTGCAAGGAGATCCTACCAGTCCATCCTAT
>NW_011494602.1:2712292-2713169 GCF_000754665.1 Bison bison bison | reverse complement strand
GCTTCCAATTTGCCTTGATTCATGGACCTGACATTCCAGGTTCCTATGCAATATTGCTCTCTACAGCATCGGACCTTGCTTCTATCACCAGTCACATCCACAACTGGGTATTGTTTTTGTTTTGGCTCCATCCCTTCATTCTTTCTGGAGTTATTTCTCCATTGATCTCCAGTAGCATATTGGGCACCTACTGACCTGGGGAGTTTCTCTTTCAGTATCCTATTATTTTGCCTTTTCATACTGTTCATGGGGTTCTCAAGGCAAGAATACAGAAGAGGTTTGCCATTCCCTTCTCCAGTGGACCACAAAGCTAGTGGAGGTGATGGAATTCCAGTTGAACTTATTAAAATCCTGAAAGATGATGCTGTGAAAGCACTGCACTCAATACGGCAACAAATTCAGAAAACTCAGCAGTAGCCACAGGACTGGAAAAGGTCAGTTTTTGTTCCAATCCCAAAGAAAGGCAATGCCAAAGAATGCTCAAACTATCGCACAATTGTACTCATCTCACACGCTAGTAAAGTAATGCTCAAAATTCTCCAAGCCAGGCTTCAGCAGTACATGAACTGTGAACTTCCAGTTGTTCAAGCTGGTTTTAGAAAAGGCAGAGGAACTAGAGACCAAATTGTCAATATCCACTGGATCATCAAAAAAGCAAGAGAGTTCCAGAAAAAACACCTATTTCTGCTTTATTGACTATGCCAAAGCCTGTGACTGTGTGGATCACAATAAACTGTGGAAAATTCTGTAAGAGATGGGAATACCAGACCACCTGACCTGCCTCTTGAGAAACTTGTATGCAGGTCAGGAAGCAACAGTTAGAACTGGACATGGAACAACAGACTGGTTCCAAATAGGAAAAGGAGTACATCAAGGC
>NW_011494602.1:2711976-2712192 GCF_000754665.1 Bison bison bison | reverse complement strand
CAGAGTGCATCATGAGAAACGCTGGGCTTGAAGAAGCACAAGCTGGAATCAAGATTGCTGGGAGAAATATCAAGAACCTCAGATATGCAGATGACACCACACTTATGGCAGAAAATGAAGAGGAACTAAAAAGCCTTTTGATGAAAATGAAAGTGGAGAGTGAAAAGGCTGGCTTAAAGCTCAACATTCAGAAAACTAAGATCATGGCATCTGGTC
>NW_011494602.1:2697950-2711876 GCF_000754665.1 Bison bison bison | reverse complement strand
AGTTGGACCCTGAAGAAAGCTGAGCGCCGAAAAATTGATGTTTTTGAACTGTGGTGTTGGAGAAGACTCTTGAGAGTCCCTTGGACTGCAAGGAGATCCTACCAGTCCATTCTAAAGGAGATCAGTCCTGGGTGTTCTTTGGAAGGAATGATGCTAAAGCTGAAACTCCAATACTTTGGCCACCTCATGCGAAGAGTTGACTCATTGGAAAAGACTCTGACGCTGGGAGGGATTGTGGGCAGGAGGAGAAGGGGACGGCAGAGGATGAAATGGCTGGATGGCATCACTGACTTGATGGACGTGAGTCTGAGTGAGCTCCGGGAGTTGGTGATGGACAGGGAGGCCTCCCGTGCTGCAATTCATGGGGTCACAAAGAATCGGACACGACTGAGCAACTGAACTGAACTGAACTGAATGTTTTACAGGAGACAGTGATCAAAACTGCCCCCAGGAAGAAGAAATGCCAAAACAGCAAAATGGCTGTCTGAGGAGGTCTTACAAATAGCTGAGAAAACAAAAGAAGTGAAAAACAAAGAAAAGGAAAGATATACTCACCTGAATGCAGAGTTCCAAAGAATAGCAAGGAGATATAAGAAAGCCTTCCTCAGTGACCAATACAAAGAAATAGAGGAAAACAATAGAATGGGAAAGACTAGAAATCTCTTCAAGAAAATTAGAGCTACCAAGGGAACATTTCATGCAAAAAATGGGCACAATAAAGGACAGAAACATTATGGACCTCACAGAAGCAGACGAGATTAAGAAGAGGTGGCAAGAATACACAGAACTATACAAAAAACATCTTCAGGACACTGAAAAAACCACGATGGTGTGATCATTCATCCCAGTTCAGTCGCTCAGTCGTATCCGACTCTTTGCAACCCCCATGAATTGCAGCACACCAGGCCTCCCTGTCCATCACCAACTCCTGGAGTTCCCTCAAACTCATGTCCATCGAGTTGGTGATGCCATCCAGCCATCTCATCCTCTGTCGTCCCCTTCTCCTCCTGCTCCCAATCCCTCCCAGCATCAGAATCTTTTCAATGAGTCAACTCTTCCCATGATGTGGCCAAAGTACTGGAGTTTCAGCTTTAGCATCATTCCTTCCAAAGAACACCCAGGACTGATCTCCTTCAGAATGGACTGGTAGGATCTCCTTGCAGTCCAAGGGACTCTCAAGAGTCTTCTCCAACACCACAGTTCAAAGGGATCAATTCTTTGGTGCTCAGCCTTCTTCACAGTTCAACTTTCACATCCATGCATGACCACTGGAAAAACTATAGCCTTGACTATATGGACCTTTGTTGGAAAAGTAACGTCTCTGCTTTTCAATATGCTATCTAGGTTGGTCATAACTTTCCTTCCAAGGAGTAAGCGTCTTTTAATTTCATGGCTGCAGTTACCATCTGCAGTCATTTTGGAGCCCCCAGAAATAAAATCTGACACTGTTTCCACTGTTTCCCCATCTATTTCCCATGAAGTGAAAGGACCAGATGCCATGATCTTAGTTTTCTGAATGTTGAGCTTTAAGCCAGCCTTTTCACTCTCCACTTTCACTTTCATCAAAAGGCTTTTTAGTTCCTCTTCATTTTCTGCCATAAGTGTGGTGTCATCTGCATATCTGAGGTTCTTGATATTTCTCCCAGCAATCTTGATTCCAGCTTGTGCTTCTTCAAGCCCAGCGTTTCTCATGATGCACTCTGCATAGAAGTTAAATGAGCAGGGTGACAATATACAGCCTTGATGTACTCCTTTTCCTATTTGGAACCAGTCTGTTGTTCCATGTCCAGTTCTAACTGTTGCTTTCAGACCTGCATACAGGTTTCTCAAGAGGCAGGTATTCCTATCTCTTTCAGAATTTTCCATAGCTTATTGTGATCCACACAGTCAAAGGCTTTGGCATAGTCAATAAAGCAGAAATAGATGTTTTCTGGAACTCTCTTCCTTTTTCCATGATCCAGCAGATGTTGGCAGTTTGATCTCTGGTTCCTCTGCCTTTTCTAAAACCAGCTTGAAGATCTGGAAGTTCACAGTTCATGTACTGCTGAAGCCTGGCTTGGAGAATTTTGAGCATTATTTTACTACCTTGTGAGATGAATGCAATTGTGCGATAGTTTGAGCATTCTTTGCCATTGCCTTTCTTTGGGACTGGAATGAAGACTGACGTTTTCCAGTCCTGTGGCCACTGCTGAGTTTTCCAAATTTGCTGGCATATTGAGTGCAGCACTTTCACAGTGTCATCTTCCAGCATTTGAAATAGCTCAACTGGAATTCCATCACCTCCACTAGCTTTGTACATAGTGATGCTTTCTAAGGCCCACTTGACTTCACATTCCAGGATATCTGGCTCTAGGTGAGTGATCACACCATCATGATTATCTTGGTCATGAAGATCTTTTTTGTACAGTTCTTCTGTGTATTCTTGCCACCTCTTCTTAATATCTTCTGCTTCTGTTAGGTCCATACCATTTCTGTCCTTTATAGAGCCAGTTAAGCCATTTATTCTGGAGTGGGCCAGAGTGGGCCTTAGGAAGCATCACTAGGAATAAAGATAGTGGAGGTGATGAAATTCTAGTTGAGCTATTTCAAGTCCTAAAAGATGATGCTGTAAAAGTGTTGCACTCAGTATACCAGCAAATTTGGAAAACTCGGCAGTGGCCACAGGACTGGAAAAGTTAGTTTTCATTCAAATTCCAAAGAAAAGCAATGTCAAAGAATGTTCAAACTACCATGCAACTGCACTCATCTCACATGTTACCAAAAGTAATGCTCAAACTTCTCCAGCTAGACTTCAATAGTACATGAACCAAGAGCTTCCAGATACTCAAACTGGATTTAGAAAAGGGAGAGGAACCAAATATCTAATTTCCAACATCCACTGGATCATAGAAAAAGAAAGAGAACTCCAGAAAAACATCTACTTCTGTTTCATTGACTTTGTGTGGATCACAACATACTGGAAAATTCTTAAAGAGATGGGAATACAAGACCACCTTATCTGTGTCCTGAGAAATCTGTGTGCAGGTCAAGAAACAACAGTTAGAACTGGATATGGAACAATGGACTGGTTCCATATTGGGAAAGGAGTATGTCAAGTCTGTATATTGTCCCCTTGCTTGTTTAACTTATATACAGAGTACATCATGAGAAATGCTGGACTGGATGAAGCACAAGCTGGAAGCAAGATTGCCAGGAGAAATATCAAGAACCTCAGATATGCAGATGACACCATCCTTATGGCAGTAAGCGAAGAACTAAAGAGCCTCTTGATGAAAGTAAAAGAGGAGAGTGAAAAGGCTGGCTTAAAACTCATCAATCAAAAAACAAAGACCAGGGCATCCAGTCCCATCACTTCATGGCAAATAGATGAGGAAACAATGGCAACAATGATAGACTTTATTTTCTTGGGCTTCAAAATCACTTGGACTGCAATCACTGCAGATGGTGATTGCAGTCATGAATTTAAAAGACGTTTGCTTCTTGGAAGAAAAACTGTGACAAACCTAGACAGTGTATTAAACTGCAGAGACATTACTGACAAAGGTCCGTCTAGTTAAAGCTATGGTTTTTCCAGTAGTCATGTATGGATGTGAGAGTTGTACTATAAAGAAAGCTGAGCAACGAAGAATTGATGCTTTTGAACTGTGGTGTTGGAGAAGACTCTTGAGAGTCTCTTAGACTGCAAGGAGATCAAACCAGTCAATCCTAAAGGAAATCAATCCTGAATATTCACTGGAAGGACTGATGCTGAAGCTGAAGCTCCAATACTTTGGCCACCTGATGCAAAGAACTGGCTCATTGGAAAAGATCCTGATGCTAGGAGAGATTGAAGGTAGGAGGAGTAGGGGATAATAGAAGATGAGATGGTTGGATGGCATCGAGTCATGTCCATGACTCGATGGACATGAATCTGAGCAAGCTCCGGTAGTTGGTGATGGACAGGAAGTTCATGGGGTTGCAAAGAGTCAGAGACGACTGAGTGACTGAACTGATCTGATAATTGTGTTAGTTTCAGGTATACAGAATAGTGATTCATATAGATATATTCTTTTTCAAATTCTTTTCCATTAGAGGTTATTATAAGATATTGAATATAGTTCCCTATTCATCATAATAGGTCTTTGTTGGTTATCTGTTTTGTATATGCTAGTGTGTATCTGTTAATCCCAACCTCCTAATTTATCCCTCCCCACTGCTTTCCTCTTTCGTAACCATGAGTTTGTTTTCTATGTCTGTGAGGCTGTTCCTGTTTGGTAAATAGGTTCGTTTGCATCATTTTTTTTTACACATGTAAGTGATATCATGTGATATTTATCTTTCCCTTTCTGACTTACTTCTCTTAGTATGATAATCTCTAGGTCCATCCGTGTTGCTGCAAATAGCAAGGTTTTATTTTCTATGGCTGAACAACATGGCATTGTATGGAATTGAGGTTTTTGGAGGCCCAGTAACTATTTCAAAGGTTACACCAAGAAGTGCTTAGTCTCTGACTCAAACAACAATGGGCCAACAATCAGTTGAAAGTAGCAGATGATTTAGATTGGCAATACCATAATAATGACCTGTACCTTAGGCTGTGTGATTAGTCTTACTTTCCTTAAACATTAATTTGGAATGATCTCTCTACAAGTCCCGAGGGTTCTTACATTTTGAAAGCAAGTTTCTAGCACTCCATGTACTCAAGAAATAAATCTTATCTTTGGACCTTTAGAACCATAGTCATAGATGTCTTCTGCCTGACTCAGGAGAGGAAATTAAAGTGTGTCACACTTGGCTGCAGTGATGAAGGTGAGAAAATTGATAGACCTTATCAGAGAAGAAATCCAGAGAGGGTGGGATGGAGGGAGTTCCGAAGGGGGTGAAACATCTAAATCACAGCCCTTGAGTAACCCCACCTCCAAGTTCACCAGCACTCATCCTGTGGTGTCCCAGCCACAGGACTAGTTGGGCCACATAGTCAGGGAACACTGCTCATGGTTTTCAGCAAAGAGCAGCTTATAATGTCTTTATCTTATTTCTCCAGACCCCACCTAGTTTATTTGTGTTCTGCACCAGCCCCCTCCTTCAGTCCCAAACTGAAGTCCCTTGGCAGCGTCCTGGCTCTTGAATTAGCATCTGGCAATGAAAGGCCTTATCCTAGAGCCAAAGGCTCTCACTGCTCTGCAGACCATGCACGATGCTCTTTGCTGAATGACTCACAATGCAATGTCTCACCTGACTGCTTGAAGTCCCCCAGGTGGAAACAGTGGCTTGAAATACGCTTGGATCTGGTGATGCCTGAATTCCCACTTCTTTTTTCCCTCTCTTGTCATTGTGCTGCTAAAATGCCATGGTTCCTCAACAAGTGCTGCAACTATGAATTTTAATTTCATAATTAATGAAAATGTGTACAAATGGGTGTACAATATAAATCTGACTTGTGATGCACAGACATGTACAATTATACCTTATGTGGAACTTTATTAGTCCCTGAAGAAGCATGATCACACTTCTTCTTGTCTCTCCTTGGACCAATAAGCCTCATTTGTCTCAAAGTCTCTTCTTTCATTGTTCAGTCACTCAGTCGTGTCCAACTCTGCAACCCCATGAAGAGCAGCATGCCGGGCTTCTCTGTCCTTCACGAACTCCTAGAGTTTGCTCAAACTCATTTCCACTGAGTCAATGATGCCATTCTACCATCTCATCTTCTGTTGCCCCCTTCTCCCCCTGCCCTTAATCTTTCCCAGCATCAGGGTCTTTTCCAATGTCTCTTCTAATATTGGTGGGTTTTTTTTAAGTCTACAAGTTATGATTTTAACATGATCACATGCATTTCTCTCCATTTCCTGAAGCTTCACTAGGATAAAGTATAGGTGTTTTTCAAAAGCCCTAAACCCACCAGATGGAGAGATCAAGAAAAGGCACGTTCTCAGGTGAGCAATCTCAGCTGCTGCTTGGAAGCCAGAGAGTCAATGGAACAGTGGCCACTGACTCAGCTCTGCAGGAGAACAGAGCAAGGGAAGGAGGCTGATTCACTCTGAAACCCTGAAAAGTTTAGGATTTGGAGGCAGCAGCTATGTCAGAAGAAGAGGTGAAGAGCTGGGCTTGAAAAACAGAGCAACTTATTTAGACTTGCATATGGGGCATTTCCTAAACTTCACTCACACACTACTTCTTTAACACCTCTCTCTTCAATAAAAATAAAAGACATTCAGAGAAGCACTATAATAGGAATGAAAGAGAATTAAAAAAAAAAAAACAGTTGAACAGACAGATGGAAAAGGAGCACTAGAGGAGAGAGACAGTGAGCAAATAGAAAAAAAAAAAAAAACTTTAAAAATGACAATATCCTCAGATAAAGAATGAAACTGGCAGGTGTGAAGAGAGGAAGCAGACAGAAGAGGGAGAACCCTGTTTTGCATACTCACCTGTACATTTTAGGGGCAGGAGAGTCTTCAGAACTTTCTTGTTGCTTCATTTAATAGTGATATTTAAATGCAATCAACTCTTCATGAACAAGAATGCAGAAATCATTCTAGAAATTCAGCAGTCATGCATTGTGTCTAAATAACCTGTTCTGCTTCCTTTGAGCATAGGCAATTGATTATCCTTCATCACATGGAGAACCAACCAGACCCAGTCAATAATGGCACATGCTTTTTTTTTTTTTTTTTAAACTTTACATAATTGTATTCGTTTTGCCAAATATCAAAATGAATCTGCCACAGGTATACATGTGTTCCCCATTCTGAAACCTCCTCCCTCCTCCCTCCCCATACCATCCATCTGGGTCGTCCCAGTGCACTAGCCCCAAGCATCCAGTATCGTGCATCGAACCTGGACTGGCACATGCTTTTTTGTAAGCTGATGAAATAGCTATGCCTTGTTTAATAAACCAAAAGTCTAACTCAGCTTTAAATGAATTAACTTGCTGCTTTTTCTTGGTGATTGTGAGCAAGTGGTGCATGTGTGCTAAGTCACTTCAGTCATTGTTAACTCTTTGCAACTCCATGGACTATAACCCGCCAGGCTCTTCTCTCCATGGGTTTCTCCAGGCAAGAATACTGGAGTGGCTTGCCATGCCCTCCTCCACAGGATCTTCCAGGCTCAGGGAGAGAACCTGAGTTTCTTATGTCTTCTGTCTTAACAGATAGATTCTTTAGCCCTAGCACCACCTGGGAACATCTACCTCCACAATAGTATAGACTGTGTCAGCTAGCTTAGTTTCACTGCCAAATCTCTCTCCCTCCTCCCTGAATCCTTCTAGAATTAGTCCCGAGGCTAAGACCAACAGAGGTAAGTGAGGCCCCAAAGGCGTACAATTTAGATGTTCACTGTTGTTCACTGTTACGGTCTGAGGCTTTTATTTTTACGACTGAAATTCCTGAGCCATGATATCTTTGTCAGGTTTCAAAGAAAAAAGGTCTGAAAATGCATGTGGTTTCTGACAGCTCTTCATTTCTCTAACCATTTTCAAATCTCCAGAGTTCTCAAACAAGTAGTTTACCTGACAGACCCTATTTTTCAACCCACGCATTCATGCATCCCAAGTCACTTTAGTCATGTCCGACTCTTTAGGACCCCATGGACTGTAGCTCTCCAGGCTTGCCTGTCCCTGGGATTCTTCAGGCAAGAATCCTGGAGTGGCTTGCCATTGCCTACTCCAGGGTTTCAACACATAGTACACACTATTTCCTGCGTCTGGAGTTTCCTAGTGGCTTAATTTACTCAAAATGATTACCGCCTTGCAGAGATGAAATGCATGGAAATGTTGAAGGCCACACAGTGGCTTTCCCTCTGTTTTTAGACAACTGTAACATTTTAGAGCCCTCTTAACTCAATGCTTAGGGTTAGTCTATCAGGAATGATTAAGAAAGAGTGAGAAGAGAGGCATGTGCTAATAAATTTCAGTAAGCAAGTGTAGTGAGTGTTTCTAATGAAAATCATAGGGATATTTTCCCTCTCTGTGTGTTCTGGCTCTTTATTTTAATTTGACTTCAATTGCTGAGGTTGAGATTTAGCATAATCCCTGGCTCTTGACATGCTATTACCCATCTGGACCTAGCCTTCTTTCATTCAGTCACCTATTCATTATTCACTTACCTTCAGATGATGTAATGAACAATCGTGGATACTTCTCTAAACTAGAAATCAACAAGTATATGTATCTACCTATGTGCTTCTTCCCTCTCCCATCTTCCCTTCTCCCTGAAAGGGGGCCCCACCCCCACCCTGTATTGATAATTTATTTACATTTTAAATATCTAAATAGATTTCTAAAAATGGATATACATTTACACATTTAGTTTAATTGTTCTTAGACTTCATCAGACGGCTACCATATTCTGAGTGGTTTTCTGAGATTTTTTTCATTCAGTATTGGATCCCTAAGAGTCATCCAATAAATTGCTGTATAACATTTTTGGGTAATATTTTGGGTGTATAATATTTTTGGGTGAATTTATCTCTATGCCTTCTTTGTCTTTGGGAGTTTCTCCTGCACATTTTTGTGTTATCACCAATCTTACTATGAACCTTTGTGTACAAGATGTGTCTGTTCAAATTGTTCTCTACTCTAAAGTTACTGTTTTCCCTTCTTTAATTAATAACTATTGCAGATGAGATTCCTTGAGAGCATGCAAAAATCCTCTTTCTCCTCAAACATTTACCCATTAATTTTAGCATTTTCCTGTAGATTGTGTCTGCAACAATTATTACTATGTTGTTTGCCTAATGATGAGTTTGCATTCCCTTCACTACTTCTACATTTGTTAATTATGTTATTGCAGATGGTGACTGCAGCCATGAAATTAAAAGACGCTTACTCCTTGGAAGGAAAGTTACGACCAACCTAGATAGCATATTCAAAAGCAGAGACATTACTTTGCCAACAAAGGTTTGTCTAGTCAAGGCTGTGGTTTTTCCTGTGGTCATGTATGGAAGTGAGAGTTGGACTGTGAAGAAGGCTGAGCACCGAAGAATTGATGCTTTTGAACTGTGGTGTTGGAGAAGACTCTTGAGAGTCCCTTGGACTGCAAGGAGATCCAACCAGTCCATTCTGAAGGAGATCAGCCCTGGGATTTCTTTGGAAGGAATGGTGCTAAGGCTGAAACTCCAGTACTTTGGCCATCTCATGTGAAGAGTTGACTCATTGGAAAAGACTCTGATGCCAGGAGGGATTGGGAGCAAGAGGAGAAGGGGACGACAGAGGATAAGATGGCTGGATGGCATCACCAACTAGATGGATGCGAGTCTGAGTGAACTCCGGGAGTTGGTGTTGGACAGGGAGGCCTGGCGTGCTGCGATTCATGGGGTCGCAAAGAGTCGGACACGACTGAGCGACTGATCTGATCTGATCTGATTATAATAATATATTTAATAATATATAGTGTTATATATTAATATTATATTAATAAATCAATGACATGAATAATAACACATTTTAATCATGATTATATTGTAAGGAAGAGCTATTTCTGCTGCTCCATTATAGTATATTTAATTATTTGTCTTATCACAGGTTCATGGATATGTATTTTATTTTTTTATTATCTTGTGATATTATCATTCAGCTAGTTCTGATTTTGGCAAGTGATTGCTCATTCAGGAGTCTTCTGCACCCTTTTAACTTGACCCATCCTTTTTTAAGCACTTTCTTATTTTCTTGTGCTACAAGATATTCCAAGGACTGGGACTTGCTCCTTAGGAATCTTGTATTTTCCCTGACTTGGCCCTGGATAAATGACTTTTATAAGGAATAACTGATTACTTTTGTTGAAGAGTGGTGTTTAGAAACCAAGATCTGGGCACTATGTATGCTCATTGTGACTATCTCGTCACTGCCCCTAGGTCTCTTCAGTGGACAGAATGATGAGATGTGTGTACATATGCACAGATTCATATACATACATATGTTTCCTCAGCTTTGAGTAAATGAAGTGTTTGCTTCATGTCCAAATCTAACCCGTTAAGTCACAATTTAATTTTCCCTTTGTCCCATAGAATCAACCTTGATACTCCAAGCTAGAAGGAATAGTTCACTTTTCTGAAACTGCATAGACCTTCATCTATATCCTATATTCTTTTCTTCCCATGTGTGTGTTAGTTGTGTTTGACTCTTTGCAAGCCCATGGACTGTAGCCCTCCAGGACCCTCTGTCCATGGAATTCTCCAGGCAAGAATACTGGAATGGGTGGTCATTCCCTTCTCCAGAGGTCTCCCCTACCCAGGAATTAAAGCCAGGTCTCCTGTATCACAGGCAGATTCTTTACCATCTGAGCTATCAGAGAAGCTCCCCCCTCCACCTTTTGTTAATCTCTTCATTACACTTGATATTAGATTATAAGTGCTCTAAAAGAAAGATCCTATTTTAATGCTGTTTACATAGGACTTTTTATAGTTCTTTACATACAGAATTTACATTAGAGCCAACTCTTATGGGAAGTTACACATTTTAAAGCAGGCAATTATTTTCTTTGTGAAAATGAATTAATTTCAAAAAGAATTTTAGATCTCATTACAATAAGGCAGTTTAAGAGGAAACAAAATTAATAAAATATGTAGAAGAATGTTTGTAACATTTTAGGTATAAAATATGTGTGAATTCCTTCCCTGTCCCTTAACAAAATTCCTTTCTCACAGAAGATCTTATAATGTAAGTTAATTAATCCATTCTAAAGAAGCAGCTAGCTTCTTATTCCCTTATTATGTCCCAGAAAGTTTAAAAGTCTTTAGAAAAGTATTTAAAAAATTAACTCAGGACAGAATGGGTTAAACATTATAAACTATTCATTTTATAAATAAGGCTGAATATTTGTTTTGTTCATTTAATTATGAGAAATAATCAGCATTGGCATTTTCTTCTTTCCTATTGAGACTTCATTTTTATATTTTTAGAATAATGGTTAAGTCAGATTCTTTAAAGGATGTTTAATAAGCTCTTTTTCTTTTTTCTTTTTGCACAAGCTAGGCAGGAAGCCCAGCTGGCCATATTAACATATTGTCATCTCATCAAAATACTTTTGAGATGTATGAGTTTGTGAATGTGTGTGGTTGTGAAGTTAAAAATCTTTTGTTGTAGGCTCTATTTTTCTTTATTCTCTATCACTGAATTGGCAAACTATGTCATATAGACCATACTTCATCCCTAGGCCTACCAGAGATTCATTCAGTGAAACATCTTTATTACTTTGTGATTCTGATCTTATTTCCTGGTATTAGACCATGTTGTTGTTGATGACAAGGTTAAGAAATATACTGGCTTTAACAATTGCCAGAAAATAATTAGTTTGTCTTTTCTATTTGCCTCCTCTTCTCAGAGATGGGGTCATTTGACTCCACCATTAGCCCTTTGGAATCAATTTTGACCTCAAAAGAGAGAGATTTAAAGTGTTCACCACTCTATGGTGCGTGTGTGCATGCTCAGTCCCTCATTCATGTCTGACTTTTTGTGATCCCATGGACTGTAGCCCACTAGGCTCCTCTATATAAGGGATTTCCCAGGAAAGGGTACTGGAGTGGGTTGCCATTTCCTTCTTCACCACTCTCTGGTGGTTAGACTCAAATTCTGTCTTCTTGAGCTTTGAATGGTGTTGGGCCTCTGAATTTTTTTCCTGGGGCCAGATTCCCAATTTCCACTCCAGTCCTTGCTACTGAACCTCATCTTTTTCCCTGTCCCAGCAAACAGACTGATCTCCAACTCTCTCTGTGACCTGGGAATCTGCCCCTCTTAACAGATAACCTCCCAGGGACAGGGGTTTGCTCTTCAAGAATCTCCTCAGCCATTCCTCAGACACATGGTTGAATTTCTCAGAACTGCTAGAAACACTTTATACTACACAAACTGTGTTCAGACTCTAGGAGATGTAATTTTAATCCTGCTCAATTCAATTCAACTTAACAAAGATTTATTAACCAACTTCAGGGCCAGGTCTTATGCTAGAGTCTGGGAATATAAAGATAAATGACATATAAGAATGCTTTTAAGGAGTTCCTTGTCTTCTTGAGGACATTGAGGTATAAATATTCTACAACCGTGTATGTTAAGAACTAGATATATATACCTAATCAGAGAGAGGAACAGCTCTGTAGTAAACCATCTGGGAGGAAACATGAAGATAATCAGCTTTCATGTGTACTGACTGCATAAGCATCATGCCTGAATTTTGTCCTTAGACTATTAGAAAATATGGTAGATTGCATTATTGGCTCCATTTTATATCTATATCTATATAGATATAGATATAGATACACTTTTTGACTATACCGCAAGGGGGCAGTCACCTGCCACATCCCATAACTTTGGGAAATTAGTGGGCATAATACAAGCAGGTGCGTGGGATGGATTTGCACATTGGAGTTTGTGTTTTGTGCTGCTACCATTGCTAATAAGAGGTGTTCAGGGAAGTCTGCCAGTCCCCAGAGGGGACTGAAAGACACATGAAATAAAGTTGCTCCACGTAAGCTACCTTGGTCAAGCTACCCAAGAGCAGCAACCCCAAATGACACACATACGCATGAGAAAGCCCAGCTGAGATCAGCTCAGCCCTGGCCTCATGATCTATAAAAATTACACATCATAATTATAAAAATTAAATATAATTGTGTTCAGTCCTTAGTTCTGGTGAAGTATTATGCAGGAAGAGTTAGCCACACAGGAATCACTGAAACTGTTGACCGATTTATTAGAGTTATATTTTAGAAAGATCATCATTTTGACAATAATATTGACAGAAGAGATTAGAAGTGGACATACAAGACTAGACCACACTATTTGGATAAGAGGTTGTAACAATGAAAAACAGAATGAATTCAAGAGTGATATAAGATGTAGGTCACAGCAATTTATTGATTACAGTTGGAGGAGAGGATGGAATTGAGAATGGCTTGTAGATTTCTAGGTTAGGTTACTGACAAAGTGGATGATGATAAACAGGAGTTCAGAAAGGTTTGTTAATGGACATGAAACAAGTCAGTAACCCATTCCCTTCTCTTTTTTAAATTTTTAATATAATTTATTTTAATTGGAGGCTAATTACTTTACAACATTGTATTGGTTTTACCATACCCATTCCCATCTAGGCAGAGATAACTAGAAGTAGTGAATTCAGTCAAGTCTCAATGTAAATGTGTTAATGACCTAAGAACAAGACTTCCTGGCAGACATACAAACAGTGATTTTTGGTGGAAGGTATCAAGGAATCTAACCTATTTTTCACGGTTTCTCTTGATTATTAACTATACACAAAACCTGAGTTTAGAAATTTATAGGTCATGGATGGCTGAAGTGGACAGGCAAGACTAGATGACATTGTACAGGAGTGAGGGATCAAGACCATCCCCAGGAAAAAGAAATGCAAAAAGGGAAAATGGTTGCTTGGGGAGGCCTTACAAATAGCTTTGAAAAGAAGAGAAGCAAAGGAGAAAAGGAAAGATATACCCATTTGAAGGCAGATTTCTAAAGAATAGCAAGGAGAGATAAGAAAGCCTTCCTCAGTGATCAGTGCAAGGAAATAGAGGAAAACAATGGAATGGGAAAGACTAGAGATTTCTTTAAGAAAATTAGAGCTACCAAGGGAAAATTTCATGCAAATATGGGCTCAATAAAGGACAGAAACAGTATGGACCTAACAGAAGCAGAAGATATTAAGAAGAGGTGGCAAGAATACACAGAAGAACTATAGAAAAAAAAAAATTTTTTCATGACCCAGATAATCACGATGGTATGATCACTGACCTAGAGCCAGACATCCTGGAATGCAAAGTCAAGTGAGCCTTAGGAAGCATCACTACAAACAAAGCTAGTGGAGGTGATGGAATTCCAGTTGAGCTATTTCAAATCCTAAAAGATGATGCTGTGAAAGTACTGCACTCAATATGCCAGCAAATTTGGAAAACTCAGCATTGGCCACAGGACTGGAAAAAGTCAGTTTTCATTCCAATCCCAAA
>NW_011494602.1:2667453-2697850 GCF_000754665.1 Bison bison bison | reverse complement strand
AGTTCCAGAAAAACATCTACTTCTGCTTTATTGACTATGCCAAAGCCTTTGACTGTATGGATCACAACAAAATGTGGAAAATTCTTCAAGAGATGGGAAAACCAGACTACCTGATCTGCCTCTTGAGAAATCTGTATGCAGGTCAGGAATTAACAGTTAGAACTGGACATGGAACAACAGACTGGTTCCAAATTGGGAAAGAAATACATCAAGGCTGTATATTGTCACCCTGCTTATTTAGCTTATATGCAGAGTACATCATGAGAAACACTGGACTGGATGAAACACAAGCTGGATTCAAGATTGCCAGGAGAAATATCAATAACCTTAGATGACACCACCCTTACGGCAGAAAGTAAAGAAGAACTAAAGAGCCTCTTGATGAAAGTGAAAGAGGAGAGTAAAAAAGTTGACTTAAAGCTCAACATTCAGAAAACTAAGATCACGGCATCTGGTCCCATCACTTCATGGCAAATAGACGGGGAAACAGTGGAAACAGTGAGAGACTTTATTTTGGGGGCTCCAAAATCACTGCAGATGGTGACTGCAGCCATGATATTAAAAGATGCTTGCTCCTTAGAAGAAAGTTATGACCAACCTAGACAGCATATTAAAAAGCAGAGACATTACTTTGCCAACAAAGGTCCATATAGTCAGAGCTACGGTTTTTCCAGTAGTCATATATGAATGTGAGAGTTAGACTATAAAGAAAGCTGAGCACTGAATAATTGATGCTTTTGAATTGCGGTGTTGGAGAAGACTCTTGAGAGTCCCTTGGACTGTAAGGAGATCCAACCAGTCCATCCTAAAGGAAATCAGCCCTGGGTGTTCTTTGGAAGGAATGATGCTGAAGCTGAAACTCCAGTACTTTGGCCACCTCATGTGAAGAACTGACTCATTTGAAGACTCTGATGCTGGGAAACATTGAAGGTGGGAGGAGAAGGGGACAACAGAGGATGAGATGGTTGGATGGCATCACCGACTCAATGGACATGGGTTTGAGTAAACTCTGGGAGTTGGTGATAGACAGGTTGGCCTGGCATGCTGCAATTCATGAGGTCTCAAAGAGTCAGACACAACTGAGTGACTGAACTAAACTGAACTATGAAATAGGGGACATGAAAAAGGAAGACAAATTAGATGCCCTGAAATTTATTCAAAAGTACTTTTCCAAAAAAGCCTTTTTATGCATGCAATTTAGTTTGCTGAGGACAATTAATTAACATATTACCATCGGAGGAAGTTGTGTTTCCATTTCAAACCAACTAGCAGCCACTTCGTGGTGAGTAGGGAGGAAGGCATGGTTTTGTTTTATGAGTTTCTCTCTGATTTATTCTGCTCTCTAGAAGGAAGAAAGAAAAGACTGTGAAAGCTTTTCTCAAATGGGAAATTTCTTTATGGAAGGCAGTCATGGGAATAATTCCTATAATTAAGGACCCATAATAAACAGCTGTGAGATGTTCATACTCTGATAAATTGTATTTCTAGAGCTAGACTGGTGTTACCCAATGTGGTCCATAGACCAGCAGCATCACAACATCTGAGACGTTGTTTGGAAATTCAAATTCTCAGGTTCCAACCCAGACATGGTGGGTGAGAATCTGCATTTTATTAGGGATTTGTGTGAGTTCATTTTGAGAATCACTGGTGTATAACACACTCCTGTTCTTAAGAAGTTAATGTCTTGGGGAGAAATCAAACATAAGCCCACTATAAAGAGCAAAGCAGCAAACACACACAACATTTCAAGTGATTCTAGAACAAGAAAAGACTTGTTCAAATCTATCTGAACATTAAAACTTTGTGCCAATCAGAGAATTTCATTAAGACCAGCTATTATTTGTTTGCCTAATATCTCTTACTTCTTCTGAGAACTGTACCATCTCTTTCTGGCAATTTCCAGTGCTCACTCCACCCACAGTGTTCGCATATTGTAATCAAAGAAAGCCTTTATCTTAACAAGTCAATCCCCAGCCTTGTTCATTAACATAATCAGGTAGCTATCACCCACTGGGAGGAGCCTGTCTTTGAGAGAATATTCACTAATTATGAATAGGTGAAGTACCATGTCCTGGTTGGTGGCTTCTGTTTGCTTTATTAGCATCATCTTCAGTCAAGTTTTTGCATCTCTCCCTGTCTACACTCCAGCACTGATATCCATGTTTTGAGAACGCAAGGTGGTGAATTGCCCAAGAAGACTCACAGAATTATAGATTCTACCCCAAACCAAAACTTAATAATACAAAGGAAGTAGGAAGTCACCAGTCACAGATGAAATGTTCATGGAAGAACATGTACCCAGAAGACCACTTTTCTCCACCATTTACCTGAATTTTGGTTTCACATTTTATAGAGAAGATTTTTTTCTGAACAATATACGCATGTATCCTAAATTGCTTGAGTTGTGTCCAACTCTTTGTGACCATATGGACTGTATATAGCCCACCAGGCTCCTTGGTCCATGGGATTATCCAAACTAGAATACTGGAGTGGGTTGCCATGCCCTCCTCCTGGGGATCTTCCTGATCCAACCCTTGTCTCTTATGACTCTTGTATTGGCAGGCGGGTTCTTTACCACTAGTGCTATCTGAACAATGTATATGGAGACACTACTCACAGAGACACATTTCCATTTTAGAAATACCCACTTCATACTTTGTTAATAATAGTCTATGACATGACTTTCCAGTCTTCAGACATCCTAGGTGAGGCACAGCTTCAGAGATATCATTGAGATTCAGTTCTATATGCATATTGTCATAAAGGAAATCAACCCTGAATATTCACTGGAAGGACTGATGCTGGAGCTGAAGCTCCAGTACTTTGGCCACCTGATATGAAGGGCCAACTCATTGAAAAAGGCTCTGATGCTGGGGATGATTGAAGGCAGGAGAACGGGGCAACAGAGGATGAGATAGTTGGATGGCATCATTGACTCAGTGGACATGAGTTTGAGCAAACTATGGGAGATAGTGAAGGACAGGAAAGTCTGGTGTGCAGTTCATGAGGTTGCAGTCAGACATGACCTAGTGGCTGAACAGCAACAATAATTTTTGTTGCAAACAACCTGGCCTGGACAACCTGGTAGAGAGGGGCCTGGGTTGCATTTGCCTCTGGAGATACAGACTGCTTTTTGGGTGGTCGTAGCCCCTCTCTCTTGTTGTGGTTCAAAGCAGCTGTTTTCAGTGAACCTGAGTGTGCTCTGAATCCTTGCTATTGGGGTTTCGAGTCCATGGGGTTACAAAGAGTCGGACATGACTGAGCGACTAAACAACAGAATTTCCTTGCAGATCCAGCAGGTCAAAGCCAGGAATACAATGATGTGCCCCTCAAATAATTAGAAAATGTAGTAAAGATACTTCTTGAAGACTGGAAATGCTTTTCAAGATTCATATTTCATTTATTGGTGTTCCTGAACTCTACATTTTTGTCATTTGCAATCCAGACATCTGAAGTTGTCATTGTCATTTATACATTGATTTGCCAAATATGTATAAAACATCTGCTGTACACCAGGAGCCATTTGGTTGCTGGGGACAGAAGAGTACACAAAATAGACAATATTCCTCATGTTCCTGATAAAATAGACAATATTCTTGTTTGTGTGGGAGGGTATGGGGCGAGGACAAATAATAAACAGCACATCATTTAGTATATTTTTATGGAGAAAATAAAGTGAAGTAAGGTGGATAGTGTTGCCAGGATGGTGAAAATTGTTTGAAATAGATAAGAGAGCAAATTAAGGAATATTTGCTTTCTCCTTTTTTAAGCACCTAATAATTAATTAATTTTTGGCTTTCTCCAGTTGTGGTGAGTGAGGGCTATCCTCTAGCTGCAGTGCGCGTGAAACAGAGCAAGACCCTATGGACCTTGCCACCCGACCATGTCCTCTGCCTGCCTTTTTTCTGTGGAAAACTTTAGTCAAAGAATAAGTTTAATCAGATAAATGAGAAATGCAGAAACAAAAAGGACAGTCAAAGGAGACCAAATAATAATAATATAGTCATTAAGCATAGTCAAAGACCTTTAGCTCCTTCTCAAGGACTCTAGACAATATTATGAGCCAATTCCTGTGAGCTGGCTTATAGATACTGAAACCACAAGTGGAAGAAGTTAACTACATGATGACCAGACTGTCCCCATGACATCAGCTGCCACAATTCTGAGAATTGGCCTCAAAGAAATGGAAACAATCGGGCCCTGGAACTGAAGATTAACTATACCTAAAACAATCAAGATGACATAGGTCAGACCACCATTGACCAATTCCAAGATGACTGACATGATGGTGCTGTTTCTGCATGTGGCTCCCCCAGCCCCACCCCCAGTTGCCAGCATCTGAAATAAGACAAACTTTCCTTTCCACTAACCTGGCCTGTTTATTGGCTTTTAAGTGGTGAGCAGCTGGACCCCTTAGCCTTTAGGCAACATGTGGGCTTCTTGTGGTGGTGGGTTCTCTTGTTAGGGCTCTAGGCACATGGACTTCGGTGGTTGCGGCACACAGGCTCAGCTGCTCTGCGGCATGTGAAATCTTCCTGTACCAGGAATTGAACCTATGTCCCCTGCACTGGCAGGCAGATTCTTTATCACTGGACCACCAGGAAAATCTTATTTTCCATATATAGCTGCCAACAAATGTTTTTAGTTTGAGAATTAACATGTATCCTATTGACAGAGATTGATACATTTCTGAAAAGTTTCTGCTTTATTCTTGACAGCTTAAAAAACTTTCTTGAGACTTGCCTGAACATCTGTTGTCCACCAGTCCCAATTGGACAGTAACTGATTTGCTTTTTCTTTTCTTTCTGCTGTGAATGTGAATGTCAGTCCATCAGGAGCTCAAGTCCCTCATTCCTCAAGTGAAACTGTACCCTATTAAGCCAATTTGGAGGAAGGAATGAGAATCAGTGAATAATTAAGTGTGCACAGGTGGGTGTGTGCCTGCCCCAGGTATGTACATATATCTGAAATGAGAACTGCAGGACAATCCTGATATTTATTTGGTCAAAAGATTTATATTCCTAAATGTTCAACCCTAATTCCTCTCTGTATTCTTAAAGTATAAACTCAGGCCCAATAATCTGTGGTCTGTGACATTAACAGAGGTGGAAAGAGAATCAGGATGGAATCTGAAAGTAATGGAAGGAAAGGTAGTGAGGAGACTGCTAAATGTTAGATGTAAAGATAGATGGCGCAGCCCTTTCCATTTTGATTTCATTTTCTTCATCTAATGATCAAGTGAGATTCCAGATGATCTATAGGTCAAGTATTTCCTAGAAATAAGAAATCCAGGGCTAATAGTCCTTGTCTTTGCCCTAGGACTGAAACCCATCTGCCTAGCACAAACCAACAGAAACCAACTTTCCTGTCATTATCATAAGCCTCTTAGAAGCTTATGGTGACTGGTAATATTTATCATTGGAATTAAAGCTAATAAGGTCTCATCACTAATCTGGAAATATAGGTACTTCTAGGACAGTATACTGAAGAGGACTGCAGAAGGAATTTTGAGTCTGTGGTAGATAAATCACTATATATACCATTGCTATATCATTATGCCCTGATCTGGTTTCTCAAAATCTAATTGTAACCGAAGATCTGATAGTTTGCTATTCCTGTTAATGAGACAACTAGTAATAAATATTTTTATTAGTCTTTGTGTTTTATGTTGGGCAGAATTCCCTAGAAGCAGAGCCCAAAATAGTGATGCAGGAGTAGATGATTAATCGAAGAAGAGGTCTCAGGAGAAAAGGAATGAGGAAACCGAATTAGAATAGGGCAAATAAAGTAAGCAAGGACATGGTCTCAGCTGAAATCTGGTCTTCTTTGATCACACAGGGAACTCTGGAGCATGAGGTGTAACATTCTCCCCCAGTCTTTTGTATCCCACCCTTGTGCCCATCAGTTGCTCACTGTGGGGTGTCCTTCTTCTGTGGGTTTATAACCTCCCACAGAAGATGGCTTCCATTGACTGAGGACAACTCTATCTGCTGGGAGCCACTGACAACCAGGATTTAAAGAAGTTGGTACATGGGAGCACCAGCCCATAGGAGCACCAGCCTGATGGTAGGATCAGAAAGCATCCACCACGCTCCCTTTTCTCTTTTCCATCTGGGAAACCTTCCTGCTTGCCTTCTTCTATAGTATTCTTTCATATTCCCTTTCATTTTTCCTTAGTACTCATGCTCTTCTTTGTTCTACTCCTTAAAGTTAGGAATGACTGCATTATTCCTTGAATAACTGACCCAACCTGTGAAGGAGTAATGGTATCAGGAGAGAATCGAATTCTGAGTTTTTTGATCAAAGCACAGTAAAATTTACAGTGTCCTGGGACCCTTTTGGTGTTGTGCAACTAACAACAGTATTCTTCTAAGTCTACCTTTTTTGGCTTCTATTGGCTGTGCTATAAATAGTTTGGAATAAGAACTGCCATGTTTGTCTTACTTCCAGCTTCTAGAGTGGTTCCTAGCACAGAGAAGACATCCAGTGAAAGCTAATGAGTAACTGAACAAATGGTGGAAGGGAATTTTGAGATATGAACCTTCACTGTGTGCATCCTAAGATTCAAAAAGGCTTAAAAGTTTTTGAAGGTCAGGCAAGTAATGTAAATGAGTGAAAGAGTGGCTGGAGAGCCCACACAGCATCCCACATGGCAACAACTAATCAAATAGTGGGAGCTGGTTGGGAATGCTGGCCTAGATGTTTTGGTATTTAGAGGGATGGTATGGGGAGGGAGGTGGGAGGGGGGTTCAGGATTGGGAACACGTGTACACCCGTGGCGGATTCATGTTGATGTATGGCAAAACCAATACAATATTGTAAAGTAATTAGCCTCTAATTAAAATAAATAAATTTTAAAAAATCTAGAAATGTCTTTGTTTTTAAATGTTATCAACTAACTTAAAAGCAAATAACTCCATACTGGTGAGAATGGCCATCATCAAAAAGTCTACAAATAATAAATGCTGGAGAGGATGTGGAGAAAAGGGGATCCTTTTCTTGTTGGTGGGAATGTAAATTGGGACAGCCACTGTGGAGAACAGCAACTGTGAAAGTTCTTCAAAAAAACAAAAAGCAAAACTAAAACTAGAGCTCCCCTTTATCCAACAGTCTTAGTCCTGGGCATATATCCAGAGAAAACTGTACTTCAAAAAGATACATTCACACTAATATTCATAGCAGCACTATTTAAAATAGTCAAGACACAATTTTGGAAACAACCTAAATATCCATCAACAGAGGAATGGATAAAGAAGATGTAGTACATACATACAGTGGAATATTACTCAGCCATAAACAGAATGTTGTTGTTCAGTCACTAAGTCATGTCTGACTCTTTTGTGACCCTATGGACTGTAACCTGACAGGCCTCTCTGTCCATGGGATTTCCCAGGCAAGCAAATTGAAGTGGGTTGCCATTTCCTTCTCCAGGGATCTTCCCAAACCATGGATCAAACCTGCATCTCCTGTATCACAAGTAGACTGTTTACCACTGAGCCACCCAGGAAACCACTATAAAAAAATGAAATATTGCCATTTGCAGCAATGTACCCAGAGAGTACCATACTAAGTGAAGTAACTCAGAGGAAGAGAAATATCATATGATATCACTAATGCATGGAATTTCTAAAAAATGATACAAATGAAGTTATTTACAAAACAGAAACAGATCCATAGACACAGAAAACAGTGGGTACAGTTACCAAAACGGGAAAGCATGGTGGATAAATTAAGAGTTTGGGACTAACACTTACACACTACTATATAAAAAGGTAACCAACAAGGATCTACTGTATAGCACAGGGAGCTATCCTCAATATCTGTGATAACCAAATGAGAAAAGAATCTAAAGAAGAATGAGTATATGTGCAACTGAATCATTTTGCTATACACCTGAAACTAACATGTTGTAACACTGTAAAACTACACTTCAGTAAGAAAAAGAAAAAGAAAATCAAACAACTAACATTGTTAGGACCGAGCAATGCATTTATTAACTGAACTTCACATGAAACCTTTCAGCTTTGTCCTCTGCCATGGAGTATGTCCTTATTGATGATTACCATTTTGTTTTTCCTGTTGGATTAACCACATAAAATGAAGAAATAGACAGAAATATTCTCTATCATCTTCTACTAATCAAAAGTAGCTCAAACAACAGCATCTTTTTTCCTTTTTTCCTCAAAAGGAAACTCACTTTTGAGGCCTTTTCTGTACCAGTGACACCTTCTTATCTTCCTTTCTTTACTCCTGTCTATACTTACATGTTATTGTTCTTACGGCTTCAATTCCTCTGCCATTTTGTGACCTCTTCTAGAAACCTTGAGATGGTCTATGATCATACTTCAAAAGGGATCGGAGAATACCTATAAATTCCTTTGCAAAATTGTGTGTATGTATTTATGTTCATCTTTATGAGGAAGAATTTGTAATTTCTATTAGATTCTAAAAGTAGTAGCCCTTGTCCTGGGTTATTTTATTCACTGTTGAAACCTCATCTGCATTTGGCTCTATCTTACAGTTACATCATAATATGTTCCCTTCCCTTCATCTAAAAATATTTTAGTGGATCCTCACTGCCTTCAAAATAAAATACAGATTTGTTGGTTAGCTAACAAGATCCATTATCATCGTTCTGAGCACTTGCACCCTCTGTTTCACCAACTGTAACTATTCACAGTATCAAGTTCACTCCTGCTTCCATGTATGCACGTATCTCACTGACCTTACCACTTCTCACGCGTATGCACATCAGTTCAGTTCAGCGCTCAGTCGTGTTTGACTGTTTGAGACCCCATGGACTGCAGCACACCAGGCTTCCCTGTCCATCACCAACTCCTGGAGCTTACTCAAACTCATGTCCATAGAGTCGGTAATGCCATCCAACCATCTCATCCTGTCATCCCCTTCTCCTCCTGCCCTCAATCTTTCCCAGCATCAGGGTCTTTTCAAATAGGTCAGTTCTTTGTATCAAATGACCAAAGTATTGGAGCTTCAGCTTCAGCATCAGTCCTTCCAAAGAATATTCAGGACTGATTTTCTTTAGGATAGACTGATTGGATCTCCTTGCAGTCCAAGGGACTCTCAAGAGTCTTCTCCAACACCACAGTTCAAAAGCATCAATTCTTTGGCACTCAGCTTTCTTTATAGTCTAACTCTCACATCCATACATGACTACTGGAAAAACCATAGCTCTGACTAGATGGACCTTTGTTGGCAAAGTAATGTCTCTGGTTTTTAATATGCCGTCTAGGTTGGTCATAACTTTTCTTCCAAGGAGCAAGTGTCTTAATTTCATGGCTGCAGTCACTATCTGCAGTGATTTTGAAGCCCAAGAAAATAAAGCCTGTCACTGTTGCTACTGTTTCCCCATCTATTTGCTATGAAGTGGTGGGACCAAATACCATGATCTTAGTTTTTTGAAGGTTGAGTTTTAAGCCAACTTTTCACTCTCCTTTTTCACTTTCATCAAGTTTCTTTAGTTCTTCACTTTCTGCCGTAAGGGTGCTGTCATCTGTGCAACTGAGGTTATTGATACTTCTCCCAGCAATCTTGATTCCAGCTTGTGCTTCAACCAGCCCAGTATTTTGCATGATGCATTCTGCATATAAGTTAAACAAGCAAGGTAACAATATACAGGCTTGAGGTACTCCTTTCCCAATTTGGAGCCAGTCTGTTGTTCCATGTCCCATTCTAACTGTTGCTTCTTGACCTGCAAACAGATTTCTCAGGAGGCAGGTCAGGTGGTCTGGTATTCCCATTTCTTTAAGACTCTTCCACAAATTGTTGTGATCCACACAGTCAAAGGCTTTGGCATAGTCAATAAAGAAGAAGTAGATGTTTTTCTAGAACTCTCTTGTTTCTTCAATGATCCAACAGATGTTGGCAATTTGATCTCTGGTTCCTCTGCCTTTTCTAAAAGCTTGACTATCTGGAAGCTCATGGTTCACGTACTATTGAAGCCTGGCTTGGAGAATTTTGAGCATTACTTTACTAGATTGTGAGACGAGTGCAATTGTGCAGTAGTTTGAGCATTCTTTGGCATTGCCTTTCTTTGGGATTGGAATGAAAACTGACCTTTTCCAGTCCTGTGGCCACTGCTGAGTTCTCTAAATTTGCTGGCATATTGAGTGCAGCACTTTCACAGCATCATCTTTCAGGATTTGGAATAGCTCAACTGGAATTCCATCACCTCTGCTAGCTCTGTTCTTAGTGATGCTTTCTAAGGCCCACTTGACTTCACATTCTGGAATGTTTGGCTCTAGGTGAGTGATCACACCTTCGTGGTTTTCTGGATCATGAAGATCTTTTTTGTATAGTTCTCCTGTTTATTCTTACAACCTCTTCTTAATATCTTCTGCTTCTGTTAGGTCCATACCATTTCTGTCCTTTATTGTGCCCATGTTTGCATGAAATGTTTCCTTGGTATCTCTAATTTTCTTGAAGAGATCTCTAGTCTTTCCCATTCTATTGTTCTTCCTCTATTTCTTTACACTGAACACTGAGGAAGGCTTTCTTATCTCTCCTTGCTATTCTTTGGAACTCTGCATTCAAATGGGTATATCTTTCCTTTTCTCCTTTGCCTTCAGCTGCTCTTCTTTTCTCAGCTATTTGAAAGGCCTCCTCAGACAACCATTTTGCCTTTTTGCATTTCTTTTTCTTTGGAATGGTCTTGATCCCTGTCTCCTGTACAATGTCATGAACCTCCATCCATAGTTCTTCAGGCACTCTGTCTATCAGATCTAATCCCTTGTATCCATTTGTCACTTCCACTGTATACAGTCATAAGGGATTTGATTTAGGTCATACCTGAATGGTCTAGTGATGTTCCCTACTTTCTTCAATTTAAGTCTGAATTTGGCAATAAGGAGTTCATGATCTGAGCCACAGTCAGCTCCTGGTCTTGTTTTTGCTGACTGTATAGAGCTCCATCTTTGGCTGCATAATTTAATCAATCTGATTTCAGTATTGACCATCTAGTGATGTCCATGTGTAGAGTCATCTCTTGTGTTGTTGGAAGAGGGTGTTTTTCTATGACCAGTGCGTTCTCTTGGCAAAACTCTGTTAGCCTTTGCCCTACTTCATTTTGTATTCTAAGGCCAAATTTGACTCTTACTCCAGTCTTTTGGAGTAACTTTTGATTTCCTTCTTTTGCATTCCAGTCCCCTATGATGAGGAGGCCATCATTTTTTGGTGTTAGTTCTATAAGGTCTTAAAGATCTTCATAGCACCAGAAAGAAGATCTTCAGCTTCTTTGGCATTAGTGATTGGGACATAGACTTGGATTACTGTGATATTGAATGGTTTGCCTTGGAAACGAACAGAGATCATTCTGTCATTTTTGAGATTGCACCCAAGTACTGCATTTCAGACTCTTTTGTTGACTATGAGGGCTACTTCATTTCTTCTAAGGAATTCTTGCCCACAGTAGTAGATATAATGGTCATCTGAATTAAATTCTCCCTTTCTGGTCCATTTTAGTTCACTGATTCTGAAAATGTTGATGTCACTGACCCATATGCACATAGACAGCTCATATTTATCCTTGGGAAGAGTTTGATCTAGAAGCAGATTCTAAGACAAGAACTCGACTGTTAGTGTTTTATTTGGGAGTTAATGCCAGAAAGCACAAGTAAAAAGCCAGGATGGAAGAAATCTTGTGAAAGGTGTATTACCAATCCAGTTGCCACTGTGGGCAATTAGCAAAATTCTATCCCACTGATGACCTCTAGGAGACAACACAGAACAACTCCAGAGTTAGCTATGAAGCAAAAAAGGTAAGGTATTTATGCAACAGCTCCTGGAAGTCACTGATCTTGGGAGGACTTCCTGCAGCAACTGCGTGTGTCCCATGGCTGAGGAAAAAAAGCCGTCAGGTGTTGTGTCTTAGGTTTTCCCTCTAAATAGCTTGTAGCATAGAAATGAATGCTGAGGGAACATGGGCAGGGTAATGTCAGTTTCACTATAAAATCTGAAATGTACAGACTCCCCTGTAAACATACCCAATCAAAGTAAACTAAGCCAAGAGATGTTCTCAAAAGATCATTCTCCCTCATTTGAGTTATGTAACTCTTTATTTGCCCTCTTAGTGACCTCTGACAACTTCTATAAATATATTAGCTACATAATTGAGAAAATATTTATTAAACTGATGCCCCAGACTGGGTATTGTGCTAGGCAATGAGGACATAGCAGTGAAAATGTCAGGCATCCAACCATCAACTACAGGAGTGATGACTATCACACAACTGTAACTAGTTGACCATTTGTCTGCATCCAAGACTAAACAGTATCTTTTGTGCATTAATTCTCAGGCCTTATTCATTATCTGGCACAGAGCATACAGTCAATAAATGCTGACCAGTGATGAGTGAATAAATGAATTACATTCTTCAGGCTTATCTGGAGCCTTTTATTTGGAAATTGTGAGCATGTGAAACAATTCCAAGTTGAGCTAGGCATTGAAATTCTACCCATAAGCACAGATCTGGGAAATCACTGCCTTATTTTGGACATGCCACCTTGACTGAAGGCCTTAGTAATCAATACCTAGCTGTAACCCAGAAGGAACATTTCATACAATTGCAAATAGCATGTTTTTTTTTTTTTTTTTCAGTAAACTCAAAGCAAGCCAACTTTGTAGCCAGAATCACTGCAATTGATCAGCTGTAATTAAATTCAGGCTTAACAGACAGCCTTTTATTCTTTAAAGTAATTCCCAATGTGAAAGGTATCCACCCTGGTAACCCAACTCCAGTATCTTCCTGGAGAATCCCATGAACAGAGAAGCTTAGCAAGCAACAGGCCATGGGGTCGCAAAGAGTCAAACACAACTGCAGCGACTCAGCACACATGCATGCAATCCAGAGTAGAATCACTTCCTGATCTTCTAGTGAAGGGAAGTGCAATATAATATATGGAGAACTTTCTTGATTATTTTATCTTTTATAACTGAATTTTTCTTAAGAAGAAATGCAGTCTAACATAAAAAGTCTAAAGAAATATTTTCAGGCAAGAATGGAAGTTCCATCATGTTTGTCTAGAAGGCTTGTTAGGAGTCACACAATCAAAGACAATACTGAAGAAAAGGCATTTGAATTATTCTACAAATATAACTGCACTTTTTATTTCCACTTACTACTATTTTTCTGGAGATGTCTTGATAAGCAAATAAACTCATTTTACTAAACAGTGTTGTGATCGAGTGAGCCACCTGTTGGTCATTGCTGACAACTGAACCGTAATTGAGTTACGATTTTGTTTTCCACATGACTTGCTGCTGGAATACACTGCAGAGCACTGGTTATTGAAATTTGATGTGTCTCAGGATCACTTGAAGAACTAATAAAGAATACACATGACTGTGTTTCTTGTAGCAGGACAGGGACTGGCCCTTTGTATTTTTACAAAGTTCTCACATCCACTAAAAATTGAGAATCACTGCTATTTGTTGTTTATTCCCTAAATCATGTCAGATTTTTGTGACCCCATGGAAATAAAAGGATCCTCTGTCTATGGGATTTCCTAGACAAGAATACTGGAGTGGGTTGCCATTTCCTTCTCCAGGGGCTCTTCCCGGCCCAAGGCTCGAGCCCATGTCTCTTGCACTGGCAGGAGGATTCTTCACCACTGAGCCACGTGGGAAGCCCTAATCACTTCTACGGATTTTCTCAGATATTTTGAGCAATTATTTTATGCAGAGCACCTATGAAAAAGTTTTAAAAATTGGATCTTCCCAGATGGTGCAGTGATAAAGAGTTTGCCTGCGGGAGACACAAGAGGTGTAGGTTCAATCCCTGAGTCAGTATATCACGCAAAAAAAAAAAGATTATCAAAGAAAATCAAAAGTGTATTTGCAAAAACAAATGGCCACAATTCAAGTATCAGTCTAATGAAAAAGTAGCATTTGTTTTTGTATTAAGGCAGAAGAAACTATAGTTGAATTGTATACTAAATGCTCATGGGAAACCTGCAAATTATTCTCAGAATAGTGGCTTATTAAATACTGATCTAGGCTACAACCTTCCTTTATTTTTAGCCTTCCTCTGCTTTCTTGCTTAAATTCTAACTTTAAATCAGTGCCATGCACATTCAATATTCAACTTCTTTTCCAACCCATAGTTCTTTTTCTGATATTTTAAATTATTTTTTATCTAAAAGCCATTTATTTAATTATTTTTATTTCATTAAAAATAAAATAGGTCATATTACAGATGGAGACTTCAGCTCAAAAAATGATTCTGTCTGTAGAAAACTTTAAAAAAGTACAAACCTCAGCATTAAATAACTTGGTTCAAATATGGAAAATTTTAGCTCAGCGTACATTGAAAAAAATTCTACAAAAATAGTAAATGTTACCACTTCAAACTCACTAGAATGGTTAAAAACAAAAAAGATTGATCACACCAAATATTGGTGAGGATGTAGAGCTACTGGTACTGTCTGGTATGTAAAATGGTATGATCAACTTGGGAAAAAGTCATTTATAAAGTTAAAACATTGATGGTTATGATACAGTAAGTGCCTTCGTGGGAGAAAGTACATGAAAGAGAAATGAAACACATGTCCAGAAAAAGACTTGTGAAGCATCTTCATAAACCTTTATTTATTTTTTAATTTTTTTATTCCTTTATTTCTCATGTGTTCCCCATCCTGAACCCTCCTCCCTCCTCCCTCCCCAGTGCTGGTGCACTGGGACGACCCAGAGGGATGGTATGGGGAGGGAGGAGGGAGGAGGGTTCATAAACCTTTATTAATAACAGCTCAAACCTGAAAATAACTCAAATACCCATCAACTTGAAACAGTAAAGTAACTATGCTGTTCTCAAATAGTGGAATACTATTCAGCAACACATAAGGATCAATTTCTAAGACACAACGGTATAGATGAATCTCACAGTCATTATGCTGAGCAAAAAAAGATATAACTGAGGAGATGATGTGTAATTTCATTTATGCTGCTGCTGCTGCTAAGTCACTTCAGTCGTGTCGGACTCTGTGTGACCCCATAGACGGCCTCCTACCAGGCTCCTCTGCCCCTGGGATTCTCCAGGCAAGAACACTGGAGTGGGTTGCCATTTCCTTCTCCAATAAATGAAAGTGAAAAGTGAAAGTGAAGTCGCTCAGTCGTGTCCGACTCTTAGCGATTCCATGGACCACAGCCTACCAGGCTCCTCCATCCATGGGATTTTCCAGGCAAGAGTACTGGAGTGGGGTGCCATTGCCTTCTCTGAACTTCATTTATAGGAAGTTTTAAAAGAGGCAAAACTAATATACAGTGATAGAGATCAGCTCAGAGGTTGCTCATTGGATTGATTAATTGGAGGCACGTGATATTGTGATAATAGATGGGTAAACAGTGGAAACGGTGTCAGACTGTATTTTTCTGGGCTCCAAAATCACTGCAGATGGTGATTGTAGCCCTGAAATTAAAAGACGCTTACTCCTTGGAAGGAAAGTTATGACCAACCTAGACAGCATATTCAAAAGCAGAGACATTACTTTGCCAACAAAGGTCCGTCTAGTCAAGGCTATGGTTTTTCCAGTAGTCATGTATGGATGTGACAGTTGGATTGTGAAGAAGGCTGAGCGCCGAAGAATTGATGCTTTTGAACTGTGGTGTTGGAGAAGACTCTTGAGAGTCCTTTGGACTGCAAGGAGATCCAACCAGTCCATTCTGAAGGAGATCAGCCCTGGGATTTCTTTGGAAGGAATGATGCTAAAGCTGAAACTCCAGTACTTTGGCCACCTCATGCAAAGAGTTGACTCCTTGAAAAAGACTCATGCTGGGAGGGATTGGGGGCAGGAGGAGAAGGGGATGATAGAGGATGAGATGGCTGGATGACATCGCCGACTCAATGGGCGTGAGTTTGAGTGAACTCCGGGAGTTGGTGATGGACAGGTAGGCCTGGTGTGCTGCAATTCATTGGGGTCGCAAAGAGTCGGACACGACTGAGCGACTGAACTGAACTGAACTGATATTGTGATTTATAATAAGAAATGTGTATGCTTGGTCTTTTTCCCTTTGGAATTTCCTAAGTGAATGTTAATGAGGTAACTTTGGGACTTCACCTAAGAATGGGGGGCTGGTTGTCAACTGATGTTCCAAGAATTACTTGGTGATAGATGGAAACTTCGCTCTGTCCCCCAACCCACGTACATTGGAATTAGGTCCAGGAACTCAAATTAAGGCATTAAGGAACTTTCTAATATGATGTAAATGTTCTCTTTGGAAGATACTATATTTTCAAATTGCATTGAATTTTATACTTAAGATCTGTGCATTATACTGTACATAAGTTTTTAATCTCAATTAAAGTGAAAAATGTAGAATTTTGAATCTAGTGAAATATTTAAACAGTTAACCATCTTAGACTAAAAGCCTGAGAGAAGCCTATGAATTGTCCTTTGCATGGCTGTGACCAATGGACATGTGTGTGTTCTCACATGCATGTATAGTGGGGATACTAATAAACCTTACAAAAGATATTTCAAAAGCTAGAGGTGAAGAGGCACTTGGGTTTGGTTTGGGGAATAAAGGTAGAGATATTGACCTGAGATCAGATAAAACGCTCTTTCTTCAACCAAGAGAGTTTGAATATTTAAAAAGTTGGATGTCCATGTCTATCCTCACCGGATCATAAGGGACGTTACTGATTCCAAGTGAAAGCAAAGGTAGTTTACTTAGATTTGGAAAGAAATACACAGCAAAAACCAGAGGTGAAGGGAAGAGTGAAAGCAGATGAGCTTCCCAGGCTTTAGGTAAAGGTCCAAATGGACCTGAAAGAGGTGGGCATCCTCCTGTTGGTGAGATCTTGCTGGGAATGCCTGGAAGACATTTAGAAAGGGAGGTGGCATGAGAATTAAGCCCATCCCCTATCATCAGAGTTGCTCCTTGGGTTTTTCAATGAAGCTTCATCAAACCCAAGCAGAGGCAGGACTCCCTAACACTAAGTACCTATCCATTGGATTTGTATAGTTATGGACAAATTTCTTCTGTTAAGAGAAAAGAATATGTCCCATCACAAACATATACATCACCATATTTAAAATAGATAGCTGGTGGGAATTTGCTGTATGACACAGGGAGCTCAACTCCAGTGCTCTGTGACAACCTTAAAATGGGATGGGGTGGGAGGTGGGAGAAAGGTTCAAGGCGGGTGGGGAAGAGAACATACATATACCTATGGCTGATTCATGTTAATGTACAGCAAAGACCAACACAATATTGCAAAGCAATTATCCTCCAGTTAAAAGCAAATAAATTTTTTAAAAAATGAATATATCATAGGTAGGAATGAGAGGCAATATGTTGCCAATTTCAGTGAAATGGTTGGAAGAACCAGTTTGGGTAGCTTCATTGGTTCTCAACCCTGGTTAAGTCATAATTATCTGAGCTGCTTCAAAAAATACCAGTGCCTGAGGTCCCCCCCACCCCCACCCACCCACACACACAGATACTGATTGAATAGGTCTATAAGGGGCTTAAGCAGTCCTAAAAATCAACTGGGGTTGGTTTAGAGCAGTGGTTCTCACAGTGTGATCTTCAGACCAGCAGCAGCATCATAACCAGAGAACTTGTTAAAATAAAGGTTTTCAGGCCTCACCTAACTCTACTGAATCAGATCCAGGGATGGTGCCGAGCCATCTTCATTTCAACAAGCCCCCTAGGTGATTCTAATGTACCACCTAGTTTGCCCACTGATTAGAAAATTTCTGTGGAACTGTTTCAGAATCGTCTTCCTGGATTTGGTTTTAGAGTCTCTGGCCTTTTGAAGCATTCCTCATTTTATATCATGGTATTAACTTCAATCTTAAGCCATTTTTGTATGAACTGCATATGGATATTTCTATTTTCTACAATTCCCTCTCCATTTCTTAAGTTCTTTCTCCATAAATTTTCATTTCCCCTGCAGCTGATTGCTTTTGCCCTTTCTTTTCCTATTTCTTCTCCTGAAGGAGCTTCTTTTTACAAAGTCGCATCTTTATCTGCTTTCGGGATATCCACCTTGCACTGCAAGGGTTTGCATTCATTTTCCAGTCGAGCTTTGCTAAATGCAGAGAATGAATCTCATGTTCTTTATTTTCTCTTCCAGCTCATGCCTGGCTGACACCTCATCACTCAGTTTAGATGGGAAATGGCCTCAGTCTTTTCCAGCTATTGTTAACAAAGATTATATCCAGGAGATATATATCATCTGTCATCTCTGATTAATTTTGTCTCCTCACTCTGGTGATTTACCAGTTATTTCAGCTGCCCAGCACAATTATTCAAAACTTCAAATTCGTTTTCTTTGTAAACAAGAGTTTCCTCGAGGTTTTTCTGAATTTTATAGTCAACTGTAATTTTATTGGTTTTCTCAGCTAAGTGTTCCCTTCATTCTGGTTGGCTGCTTCCGATAGGAATTGCTCCATGCTCTCCTTAGGTCTTGATTTTTTCTATCAAATCTGCCAGATGTCAAACTTCATCTTCTCTTTGCCAAGTTTTGCTGCATTAGAACATTTTTTCCACTTCCAACATTTTATAGGATTCCTTGAAAATATTTGTAATATTTCCATAGACTTCTTGCCTTCCAATACCTTATTCTGTTTGTTTGATTTTATCTCATCTATTTTGTGTTTTATACTTTTTTGTGTGGTTTATACTTCTTTTGTTGTTACTTAGTTGCTCAGTCATGTCCAACCCTTTCATGACCCCATGGACTGTAGCCCCCCAGGCTTCTCTGGCCATGGAATTTCCCAGGCAAGAATACTGGAGTGGGTTGTCATTTCCCTCTCCAGGGGATCTTCCTAACTCAGGAATGGAACCCACATCTCCTGCTTGGCAGGCAGATTCTTTACCAGTGAGTCACCTGGGAAACCATTTATACTTCCTAAGTTTCCCCAAATAAGTATGCTTTCTACCAGCATTTCTTTTACCATTTGATTCATTTTTTAAAGATGCTTGTTAGTGTCTTTGTGGAGTTTCTTCCTCAGAGAAATGTTTATATTTTACCTTGATTTTCACCCCCTGCCCCCAAGTCTTTGCTGCATTAATTTTCTGTTCCTATTTGACAATCTTTGTTTATTTCAAGATAAATTTTTGTAAATCAGTTGTGTTGTCATTTATCTCCATTGTGGAAAGGAATAATCTCTGAAAGATGGTTACCTCAAGGACCTCATCTTTGGGAACTTAGCAAGTTTGTTGAGTTTCAACTGTGGGCTTTTCTTAAAGGGTTTTCATTGAGAAATGGTTCGTTTTCTCTCTTTCTCATGTGAATCTTATTTTCTCCCCCAAAGTATCCAACTCCATTGCCTCTGTGAAAACAAACACAGTCTGTACCCGTTGACCATGCTGGTGGTAAATCTCTCTTCCTCTCCCTCTCCCTCTCTCTCCCATGTGCTCTCTCTCTCATACTTCATATTTAGTTGGATTAAATTATTCAGGAATTACCTACCATCAAACAACCCAAAGCTCCCACTAACTTGTAACACACATACATGCAGTTCCTTCATTTTGTTGTGTTTATTCTAGTATTGCAACTAGAAATATTTTTTATTTCTTGAGTTTTATATTCTTCCAAGTTTATTGATATGTCATTGACATACAGCACTGAATAAGTTTCAGATGTGCAGTATAATGATTCCACTTACATATATCGTGAAACAATTATCACAATAAGCTTGGTGAACACAAATAATCACATATTGATATAAAAATAAATGGAAACAAATTTTCCTTGTGATAAGATTCTAAATATTTACTCTCTTAACAAGTTTCATATATAGCATACAAAAATATTCATGATATTTATCATGTTGTACATTACACTCAGTTATTTTATCTTGGTACTGCTGATCCTGTTCGTGATGCCAACTGTCTCTCTGTATCTCACTGTGAGCACTCTTCTTAACCCGTGGTAGGCAAGGTGTGAGCTAAGAGGCTGAAAGAAAATATCAGGAGTCATAAGAACTGTTCATTTCAGTTCAGTTCAGTCGCTCAGTAGTGTCCGACTCTTTGCGACCCCATGAATTGCAGCATGCCAGGCCTCCCTGTCCATCACCAACTCCCGGAGTTCACTCAGACTCACGTCCATTGAGTCAGTGATGCCATCCAGCCATCTCATCCTCTGTCGTCCCCTTCTCCTCTTGCCCCCAATCCCTCCCAGCATCAGAGTCTTTTCCAATGAGTCAACTCTGCATTTATTCTCTCCTGGCTGGTGCAGCAGCCATAGTAGCAGACACAATTTAACATAATTGCCCACAACCCTCCAGGGCTTTTCCAGGTGAACTTATATACGTACAGAAGAAAAGTAGCCTGAGTCCAAGTGAGTACATTCTGACGTGCTGCACAGTGCTATGACTGATCTTAGCTGTTATGTAATTATTTACAAACCGTGGGGCAAGAGTGAGAGGCCCTGGGGTGTGCAAGAGCCTGACTATGCCATCTTCACTAATTTGCTCTTTCCCTACAATCTTATAACTGGATGTTTGTACCTTTTGACTGCCTTCATTAAGTTCTCCCTTGCCTCCTCTAGTAACCGTGACTCTGATCTCTTTTTCTATGAGTGTGTTTGTTTTTGAAATATAATTGACTTACAACACTGTGTTAGCTCCTGCTATACAACACAGTGACTTGGTATTTCTATACATTTCAAAATGATCATGAAAAATCTAATTATGATGTGTCACTATGCAAAGGCAGGACATAATAATTGACGACATTCCCCACACCATACATTTTGTAACCATGACTCATTTATCTTGTAACTGGAAGCCTGCACCTCTTAATCTTCCTTACCTATTTCTCTCCTCCCCACACTCTCTCCCCTCTGGCAACCACCTGTTTGTTGTTTCTGTGTATTATGTTTGTTCATTTGTTTTGCTTTTTAAATTACACATATGAGTGAAATAACTTAGCATAATACCCTCTGCTAAGTCACTTCAGTCGTGTCTGACTCTGTGTGACCCCAGAGACGGCAGCCCACCAGGCTCCCCCATCACTGGGATTCTCCAGGCAAGAACACAGGAGTGGGTTGCCATTTCCTTCTCCAATGAATGAAAATGGAAAGTGAAAGTGAAGTCGCTCAGTCATGTCTGACCCTCAGCGACCCCATGGACTGCAGCCCACCAGGCTTCTCCATCCATGGGATTTTCCAGGCAAGAGTACTGGAGTGGGTTGCCATTGCCTTCTCCATAATACCCTCTAGGTCCATCCAAGTTGTCACAAATGGCAAGATTGCATTCTTTTTTATGGCTGAGTAATAAATAGTCCATCAAACAAATATATCGCATCTTCTTTGTCTATTCATCTATTGACAGGCACTTAGGTTGCTTCCATACCCTGGCTATTGTAAATAATGTTGCAGTGAACATTGGAATGCATATCTTTTCTAGTTAGTGTTTTCATTTCCTTTGTATAAATATCCAGGAGTGGAATGAAATTGATGGGTTATATGGTAGCTCTAGTTTTAATTTTTTTGAGGAAGCTCCATACTGTTTTTCATAGTAGCTGCACCAGATTACATTCCCACCAACAGTACATGAGTTTTTCCTTTTCTCCACATCCTTGCCAACATTTATTGTTCATTATCTTTTTGGTAATAGCCATTCTGACAGGTATAAGGTGGTGTTGTAACATTTTTTTGCATGCAGGATCTTAGTTCCTTGACCATGGATTGATCCATGTCCCCTGCAGTGGGAGTACAGACTCTTAACCCACTGAACTGCCAGGGAAATCCTTCATTGTGGGCTTGATTTGCATTTCCCTCATGATTAGTGATGTTGAGCATCTTTTCATGTGCCTGTTACCATTTATATGTCTTCTTTGAAAAAATGTCTATTCAACCCCTTTGTCCATTTTTAAACCAAGTCATTTGGCAAATTGTTGAGTTGTATGAGTTCTTTGTATATTTTGGATATTAATTCTTTGTCAGATATATTGTTGGCAAATATCTTCTCCCGTTTAATAGGTGGTCTTTTCATTTTGCTGATAATTTCCTTTGCCATACAAAACTTTTTAGTTTGATATAGTCTTATTTGTTCATTTATTGTTTTTGTTTTCCTTGAAAACAGTAATATTGTATTTCCTAATATTTCCTTAGTAAATATTACTAAGACTAATGTCAAAGAGGGTACTGTTTTCTTCTAGAAGTTAAATGGTTTCCGATCTTATGCTTAAGTCTTTAATCCATGTGAATTTATTTTTATATGTGGTGTAATAAAGTAAATTAGTTTGAATCTTTTGCATGTAGCTGTTCAATTTCCCCAACACCATTTATTAGATTGTCTTTTCCTCCATTGTATATTCTTGCTTTATTTGTTACAGATAATTGCCCTTACAAATATGATTATTTCTAGACTCTGTTCCATTCTGTTCCATTGATCTACATGGATATTTTTGTGCCAGTACCATACTGTTTTTATTACTCTAGCTTTGTAGTACAGTTTGGAATTAGGGAGTCTGATATTAATGTCTCCAAGTTTATTCTTCTTTCTCAAGATAATTTTGGCTATTTGGGATTTTTTTGTGTGTATTTCCAAAGCAATTTTAGAATAATTTGTCCTACTTCTGTGAAAAATGCCATTGGTATTTTGTTAGAGATTACACTGAATCTGTAGATTGCTTCAGGTAATGTAGTTATTTTAGCAATATTAATTCTTCCAATCCATGAGCCCAGTCTATCTTTCCATTTATTTCTATCATCTTCAATTTCTTTCATCAGAGTTCTATAGTTTCCCAAGAACAAGTCTTTTACCTCTTTTGTTAAGCTTATTGCTGTTATTTTATTCTTTTTGATGCAGTGACATGTGGGATATTTTGTCTTTCTCTTTTTGTTATTATTTCAATGGGATTGTTTTCTTAACTTCTCTTTTTGATTGTTCAGTATTAGTTATAGAACCACAATAAATTTCTATATATTAATTTTGCATCCCACAACTTTACCAAACTCATTGATGAATTCAGGAATGCTGTAGGTGGCACCTGAAGGATTTTCTATATAGAGAGTCATGACATCTATAAACAGTGACAGTTTTACATCTTCCTTTCCAGTTTGAATTTCTCTTATTTAATTTTTTTCTTGTCTGATTTCTGTGGTTGGAGTTCCAATACTGTGTTTCAAAATCCATCCTGACTCTGAAATCCATTTTATTTCTCTCTACCAAATACAAACAGGAACTGGGTTCCAAACCAAGCTAAATAATTAGAGGCTGCTTATAAATCAAATCCAGGAGCATAATCTGAGGACTAGGTGGGCTCAGTAAATAGTAAATGAAGTCAGATGGGAAACAACTTCTGAGTGTAATTTTAAAAACTTCAAAAGCACTGCTTTTTCTCAAATATGTAGGGAATTTGTGTACATTAATAGCAGAAACTCATTAATGGTTTAATCAGTAAAATGGTAAAGTTGGGTCAAAGGAGAGAAGCATATATTATCTATGAAAGGAAAAAAATGTTAAAATAAGATTGTTAATTAAATGCAAAACTGTTAATGTACTACAAAAAAAATTAAGTTGTTTTATTGCCCTGTAGTAGAGAACAGAAATTATTTTCAAATTATCAGACTTCTATTAATAGAAGTTAACATTTAACTTTGCAGAGTCTGGGCTATAATCAAAGAAACGTTGTGCTGTGGACCTCCCTGGTGATCCAGGGGTTAACAACTTGCTTTCTCATGCAGGGGACGTGGGTTTGGTTCCTGGGAAGGGAAACAAGATCCCTACATGTTGTTGGAAAACTAAGCCCACTCGCCATAACTACTAAGCTCATGCAGTCTAGAACCTGTGCTCTGCAACAAGACGCCTGCACACTCCAACTAGAGAAGCCCCACATGCCACAACTAGAGCTTACGTGCTGCCCAGTCTCAGGAATCAAACCCATGCCCCCTGCAGGGGAGGTGCAGAGTCTTAGCCATTGGATCACAAGGGAAGTCCCTAAAGTAATTTGCTTTATATTCAAAAGCTTTTATTGATCATTCTACATTCTTAATAGCACCAAAACTATGTCTAATAAACTGAAAAATTATTTTATTGCTGATGACCATGAAGGCAGTCATGTTTTAAAATGTATTGTAAAATTACTACAAGTATTGGTAATTCACAACTGGTAAAAACATTATAAATCTACTGCAAATTTTTATGAATAAGTATTCACAAAAAGCAAAAATACTTTGCACATGCTTCTCTTAATGAAATAAGTGAGACTTTTCCTCAATTTATAAACTGTGGCTATTTATAAAGGAGATAAATATATCCTTATTGCTAATGGGACATGGGTCTGATCATGGATTCTATTTCTGTTCTTCTTTTTGTATATATAAACGTTATGAAAGTTTGTTCTCATAAACAGAACACAGGATTAGAAGGAATTTTGCAATAACAATGGCATTTTATTAATTGAATTTTCAAAATACATGCCAAAATTACATTGTGATTGATCTATCAGAATAATCTTTTAATGATTCTATCAACTACAAGCTTGACAAACTCCTCCTTCAGTTTTGCTGAAAGCTCATGATTGGAAAACCTCAGACTTGCAAAACGTTTTCTATCCCAATCATTAGATCTATTTAGTATCTCAGTTTCTAGGAAAAATAGCAAAAAGACTTTATCAAGAATAATCAAATGCTATTAAATAGACTTATTAGTCTTCCAGCTAGATATATATTCTGAAAAGTTTTTGAAAATCAAAATGTTACTAATTTTTATACACTTTTGAAAATAAAATATTTTTATAAAATGTCTTGAAGTGTTAGATGCCTTAAATGTCCATGCTTTCATCTTTTTAGTGATAATTTACAGATTGATCTACAGATTAATTCATGGAAAATTTCCCTGAATAACCTGACAAACTTGGCCTCATTTTTAAACCTCATCAGCCAAATTCATCTTATCTTTCAGGAAAAAAGTGGGATATCACTGTTCTATACAAATAGATATGCTATGTTGCATATTGAAACATCCATCTTACAGAATGCATCTTGTAATGCACGTTACTGAAAACATGATAAAATGTATCAACTTTATGTTATTTAAAATAATATCTTGCTTCTCATTATTTAATTTGTAATTTTTCAACATATCTAAAATAGAAATTATTTGTAAAGCAGGAGTATGATAATATTTCTTTGAAATATTAGCATATATTTGTATGCATGTATATGTGTGTATGTGTGTGTGTGAGCCTTGTGTTCTGCTTTTGAGAATAATGATATAATACTCAGCTCAGTTCAGTTCAGTTCAGTTGCTCAGTCGCATCTGACTCTGCAACCCCATGGACTGCAGCAGGCCAGGCCTCCCTGTCCATCACCAACTCCCGGAGCTTGCTCAAACTCATGTCCATCGAGTCAGTGATGCCATCCAACCATCTAATCCTCTGTTGTCCTCTTCTCCTCCTGCCTTCAATCTTTCCCAGGGTCAGGGTCTTTTCAGATGAGTCAGTTTTTCGCATCAGGTGGCCAAAGTACTGATATTATATAATATGATATAATATTAGCATTATATACTCATATATAATGAATTAGTAAGACTAAGAATTAGTAAGACTTTCTTCAGTTTCATTAGATATCATGATCAAACATTATGTATTTAATTAAAAGAATATCATAAATTGCTAAAAACAAATTAATCTGACAATCAGTACATAATTTAATTTTTTAACTGCAGGAAAAACAATGTGACATTTATAAAATAAACTCAATAAGGTTATGTAATCAAGATAAATAGCTAATAATATTGTTAGATAAAATAGGTTTTAATTATTTTATTTAATAATAACAAATATGAAGGAAGTCTCATAAAATTTTATCTCTGATTAGTATCCAGAACAAGGTGATACTCCCATAAAACAGCTTAAATGAATTAGAGTCACTAACTTGTCATTTTTCATTCATTCAGAGGTTCTTTTCCTCCCTTATCTGGGGATGAGGATTAAAAATAATAGACATTGCTTCAGGGGACGACAGAGGATGAGATGACTGGATGGCATCACCGACTCGATGGACATGAGTTTGAGTGAACTCCAAGAGTTGGTGATGTACAGCGAGGCCTGGTGTGCTGTGATTCATGGGGTCGCAAAGAGTCGGACACAACTGAGAGACTGAACTGAACTGAACTGATGTTTAAACACATGAAAGAAATTGGTATTTTAGCTTTCACTGTTTCTTATCGTCTCTTTGCTTTGTTCTCATGGAACCTACCTCAAGAGAGATCTCTCCTTTGATAGTATTCAGTAATTTAAGAGGTTAGATAGTACACACTCATCTGTTTATATCTGAATTAAGAAACATTAGAAATGAATAGTCATGAAACATCTGTGACATAAAAAGAATTATATTTAGTATTTGCCCCCATTTCCTGGCACACAGCTCCTAAAATCCTTGGAATTGCTGAGTATGCTACTAAGATGACTAGTGGCTATGACTCTTAATCTCAGAATGGGGACTGGTTGCTAAAGGAACCAGTCATGTGATTAGAGGGTTGTAATTTTCAGCCCCACTTGGGACTGTAGGTCGAGTTAATTACCTATGGCTGATGATTTAATCAGTCATGCCTGTGTCATGGGGGCTTCCCAGGTGGCATTAATGGTAAAGAACCTGCTTACCAATGTCAAGGCAAGAGACATAAGAGAAGCCTGAATGTGTGTGTGTGTGTGTGTGTGTGTGTGTGAGAGAGAGAGAGAGAGAGAGAGTTATGGGTGAGCTCAGTTGCTCAGCTGTGCCTGACTCTGCTGCACCATGGACTGCAGCCCACCAGGATACTTTGTCCAAGGAATTTCCCAGACAAGAATACTGGAGTGGGTTGCCATTTCCTTCTCAGGGAATTTTTCTGACCCAGGGATCACACCTGCATCTCTTGTGTCTCCTGCATTTCAGATAGGTTCTTTATCACTAGCACAACCTAGGACGCCTGAATATGTATGTGTGTTAGTCACTCAGTCATGTCTGACTCTTTGCAACCCCATGGACTGTATGTAGCTCACCAGGCTCCTCTGTCCATGGGATTCTCCAGGCGAGAACACTGGAGTGGATGGCCAGTATTCTGGAGTGGGTAGCCAGATCTCCAAGGGATCTTCCCAACCCAAGGATAGAACCTGGGTCTCCTCCATTGCAGGCAGATTCTTTACCATCTGAGCCACCAGGGAAGCCTGAATAAAAAACCTAAATGAAGGAGCTGGGAGAGCAACTGGGTTGATGAGCACTTCGAGGTGCTGGGAGAGAGGCATGCACAGAGAGAGTGGAAACTCTGCATCCCTTACTTCATACCTTGGCTTTTGCATCTCCTCCATCTGGTTGTTCCTGAGTTGTATTCTTTTGTAAGAAAGGAGTAATAGTAAGTAAGGTGCTTTTCTGAGCACCTCAAAATTTTGAGCCATTCAAGCACATTATTAAACATGGAAAGGGAGTTGTGGAAACCTCAGATTTACAGCCAATTGGTCAAAAGTACCAGAAGCTTGGACTTGTTATTGGAGTCTGAAGTGGGGACAGTCTTGTAGAACTGAGCCCTTAAACTATGTGACCTTTGGCTAATCTTAGATAATGTTCAAATTGAATTGAGTTGAAGGTCCCCAGCTTGGTGTCAGAGACAATTAGTTGATATTGGAAGAAACTTACACTTTTATCATGAGAAGTGTGTGAAATAGAGAAATGGAGGTTTTTTTCTTTTTATAAAACATGTCAAATTCTAAAATAAGTATTTAAATTAATTAGCTTTCATAAATACAAGAGGAAACCAAAAAGGGTAGAAAAATGAGCTAAGTATGCAAATAAATATTATGAAAAAAAAACAGAAGAATAAATCCAGCAAACCAAAGATAAAAGAAATATTAGAATAATGGTAGAAATCTGTGAAAGCTTGAACAATAGAAATAGCAGCAAATAATTTTAGTAAAGTAAAACAAAACACTTGTTATTTGAAAGCTTAACAAGAAAGATTTCTGGCAAGACTGAATGGGGAGGGGGAATAGAATTTGCAAATAGATAAGTGCATAAAGCAACTAGAAAGGCTATATATATGCCCCAAAATGTAAAATAAAAGCAGAATCTTATGACCAAACTAGACAGCATATTAAAAAGCAGAGACATTACTTTGCCAACAAAGGTCCATCTAGTCAAAGCTATGGTTTTTCCAGTAGTCATGTATGGATGTGACAGTTGGACTATAAAGAAAGCTGAGCACCAAAAAATTGATGCTTTTGAACTATCAAAAGTGGTGTTGGAGAAGACTCTTGAGAGTCCCTTGGACTGCAAGGAGATCAAACCAGCCCATCCTAAAGGAAATCAGTCCAGAATATTCATTGGAAGGACTGATGCTGAAGCTGAAACTCCAATACTTTGAGCACCTGATGCGAAGAGCTGACTCATTTGAAAAGACTCCTGATTTGGGGAAAGATTGAAGGCAACAGGAGAAGGGGACGACAGAGGGTGAGATGGTTGGATGGCCAACTCAATGAACATGAGTTTGAGTACACTCTGGGAGTTGGTGATGGACAGGGAGGCCTGGCATGCTGCAGTCCATGGGGAACTCAAAGAGTCAGACAAGACTGAGCGACTGAACTGAATTGAACTGAATGAACTACTCTATTCTGTTAATTTGAATACCTAGATAGAATGAATAAATTCTTAGAAAAATAACTGCAAACATAATCAAAGTGGAGAAACTTGAAATGAACCAGTAAAAATTAAAGAAATTTATTTGTCGAAGACCTCCTTTTCTCAATTACCCGATGTCTGATTTTGTATTACCTCCCAAATATTTAATGGTTAAGTCCTACTTTTTACTCCAGAAACTAGCAAAAGATAAAAGTCTGCCTCTCTGTAATTGATAGAGTAAGACAGAATTTTAAATGACCAGTACAATCAAGCATCATTGAAGATTTTAAAAGGGGGGCAATGTGATCATATCTACAATTAAAGATCCCTCTTCAAGGGAATCCCTTCAAGAAGATCCCTCTGTTGCATAAGACATGGGCTGAGATGAAGTTTAGATTGAGGGAGGAGAGCTCAAGTTAGAACAATTCTGTAAAAGTCAAGATGAGAAGGTAAGAACATGAACTAAGAAAACAACAATCATGATGGAAGAAATGGATTATAGAGCTTTGAAGAAATAGAATTGACCTTAATAACTTATTAGCCCTAAGAAGTAACAATGAGAAGGTCTCTGAGGTGATAGCCAAACTTCTGATTCAGAAGAACAAGGGAGTCAGTCCCATTAACCAGGCTGAGGGTGAAGGTGGTTGCCTAAAGGAAAAGGTATATAGTTAACAAGAGGAGGAGGAATATTTTGATGATTTTTAGATGCCATAAGCTCTAGTAAGCAGATGAATATAAGGATTTAAATCACAGGAGGAAACTCCGAGTCAAAGATTTGGAAGATTTCAGTATACAGAAGATAATAAAAGACTGGTTGGTGAGCTGCATCAGCTGAAACAATGTGTACAGTGAGAAGGACAGAGAAAGGAAGAAGACATAAACAAGTATCTGCAGTGTCTCTCAAATCTCCTCTGCTAGCTCTGCATCCTCTAGCTAAGGGCATTCTGTCCATGGAACATGGCTTCCCAGGCAGTGAGTGGCTGGTGGCACGATGGTGTTAACCCTTAGGAAGAGCCTTCAGTCAGGAGGATGTGGAGTTGTTGGTAGAGATGCCCCAGTCTCCTCCCAAATGGTTGGGGCAGAGCTCTGAACTGTGTCCTACACTGTCGCTCAGAGGCCCTAGTGAGACTGATCACCTGCCCATAACGGTGATGCATTTCTACTGATAAGGTAACTTTTGTCAGCTCCTGTCTGCCCTGTCTCACTTCCCTACTTCGTACCATGGTTTCCTACAACCTACACACAGATTCTTGGCTCAGGAAAACCAAACTATTGCAATAAAGGGAAGTGCCAGAGAAGGAAGGTGAACTTTGGAGACAGAGTGAGAGGAAACCGAGGGAAACCAGTCTGATATTGTAAAAGGCAAAGGAGAAAGTGATTTTAAAAGGAGAGGATACAAATATGTAAGACTCCACTAACAAGGGGCATCTAGAGTAGTCAAATTAATAGAAATAGAAAGTAGGATGGTGGTTGCCAAGGGCTGGTGGGAGGGGAGATGGACTGTTGTTGAATGGATACCAAGTTTCAGTTTTGCAGGATGAAAAATTTTGGAGATTGGTTGCATAACAATGTGAATATATTTAACCTTACTGAATGGTACACTTAAAAATGATTATGATGGTAAATTTTATGTTGTGTTTATTTTGCCACAATTAAATTTTTAAGTGAAAAAAAGAGAGATAATAAATGGTATCAAATCCTGAGAAAGGTGTTAAAAGATAAGAAATGACAAAGATGCACAAGCTGGAATCAAGATTACTGGGAGAAATATCAATAACCTCAGATATGCAGATGACACCACCCTTATGGCAGAAAGTGAAGAGGAACTA
>NW_011494602.1:2656980-2667076 GCF_000754665.1 Bison bison bison | reverse complement strand
CATCCCAGTGCACTAGCCCCAAGCATCCAGTATCGTGCATCGAACCTGGACTGGCAACTCATTTCATACATGATATTATACATGTTTCAATGCCATTCTCCCAAATCTTTTCCAGCAAAGGTCTGTCTAGTCAAGGCTATGGTTTTTCCAGTGGCCATTTATGGATGTGAGAGTTGGACTGTGAAGAAAGCTGAGCAACGAAGAATTGATGCTTTTGAACTGTGGTGTTGGAGAAGGCTCTTGAGAGTCCCTTGGACTGCAAGGAGATCCAACCAGTCCATTCTGAAGGAGATCAGTCCTGTTCTTTGTTCTTTGGAAGGAATGATGCTAAAGCTGAAACTCCAGTACTTCGGCCACCTCATGCTAAGAATTGACTCATTGGAAAAGACTCTGATGCTGGGAGGGATTGGGGGCAGGAGGAGAAGGGGACGACAGAGGATGGGATGGCTGGATGGCATCACCGACTCAATGGACGTGAGTTTGAGTGAACTCTGGGAGTTGGTGATGGACAGGGAGGCCTGTTGTGCTGCAATTCATGGGGTCGCAGGGAGTCGGACATGACTGAGTGACTGAACTGAACTGAACTGGGTGAGATTAGCAAACACTGAATATTTATACCAAATGCTAGAAACCAGTGGAGCAAGTGAAAGTCAGAGTAATCTGCTTCTTGCATAGTCTTGTAGTTCCATGAAAAAGCATAAAATGAGCTATTTCTCCACTTATAAACCATTTATGATTGAGAACCAGAAGCTGTATTGATCTCTGTGGCATTCTGTCATTTATTCACCTATTGTATAATATAGTTGGAGAGAGAGTACAAAAGAGAAATAACAGTGAACAAAATCAGGCATAGTTCCTGCATCTATGATCTTATGGTGGAGTGATCCAGTGAGGGGAATGGAGAGCAATCAAATACTCCTACAAATTAATAGTACAGACACTCCTACAAACAGTACCTATCATTAATGCTTTAGAAACAGAGCAGCATGGTGCTGTGATCACATTAGAGTTGCTAGTGGATCCAACCAGGAAGGCAAAGTCAGTCATGACGGTGCAGGATGAGGTGTTGAGTTACTGGAAGTAGGGGAGTAGAGGAAGAGGAGGAGAGACAGAGAGAATAGTATGTGCAAAGGGCCAGGAAGGAGAGGAAGAAATGGCAAGATATGAGCTTAAAGAAGGCTCCAGGGGCTGGAACAAAAAGAGCCCAGTTCAAGAGCTAGAGAGAAAGGGAGAGGGTCAAAGGAGTCAGGCTTTGCTGCCCATCTTAGAGAGAGATGACTTCTTCTGTACAGCAAGAAGAAGAATGAGAAATGCTTTAAATGGAGTGGGAATGGATGGCAGTGTGACATGATCTCTCTGGTGCCAAAGTGGTAAATGAATGGAAGAGGGCAATAGTGAACAGGGTGAGCTCCATCAGGAGGGCAATAGCAGTCCTAGCAAGAGAAAAGAGTATCTGAGGCTGGCTGGTCGCCATGGTGATGGAAAGCCTGGAAAAATTCAAGACATAGCTAGGAAAAAAGAGATCATTGGGTCTTGAGTTTCCCATGGAGATGTGAATGTAAAGAGACCTCATAGAACAAGAAGGAAATTAGGCAGAACCCAGAAGTTTCCCAGGCTACAGTGGCCAAGGGAGCAGGATATACATCATAACACATCATGGTGTTAGGGTGGGGTGAGAGAGTAGTTTCAGGTAGTTGAGTCATACCAGTTATGGTGTCCAGATCTGTAAGGTCAAATTCTGGGCCAAAGAGGTCACTATAATTGTAGACGTGGAGGACTGCATTGGGGCAAGTCAAGGCCAATTTTAGTGTAGTAGTAGGAGTAAAATAGGTGTGGATTCTCAACATTACAAGATTATTAGAACCCTCAGAAAGTCAGGGAGTGGAAAGCCTGCAATTTAGACCCATTTTCTATCTACTGACCATGTGGCATTTATTCATTATTTGTCCATTAATGTATGAATTCATTCACTTATTCAACAAATATTTATTGAGTGCTAAGATGCAAAGGCTGTGTGCTAGAAGCTCAGGACACAAGGAAAAAGACAGACAAGCTACTGCTTTCAAAGAAAGCATGACCAGTACATGCTGGTAAGTGTTTAGCATCTCCTTCTTCATGTACTCTTCTCCCCAGTTCAGACCTGCTTTGTACTTCATTCCACTTTCTAGGAGTAAATATTCCTGATATCATTGAATTGAAATGATATCATTGAAAGAGTCGGACACAGCTGAGCAACTGAACTGAACTGATCACTGAATTCAAATTACCAACGTGATATCAACTGACTCACAAAATTCCTGGAAAGGTAGTAGTTGGCTCTTATGAGATTATATGAGCCAGCCCAGCATCACTGGAATGGACATTTTAGTGGGGAAGCCAGGAAAAGTCAACAGTTAAGGAGAAAAAGAAATAATCTTTACATTGGTGCAAAAGTAATTGCAAAAAAAGAGAAAAAAAGTAATTGCGGTTTTGCATTGTTGAACTTTGGCATTTGATATTGGAATACATTCTTAAGTAAATGTGTTTATGTTATATATCATTTTAATGCACATTTCTCACTTTATGTTTTTTGCTAATGACATTACTTGCTGCTTGTTTTATATTTATTTTAGACTCTAGAAATTATTTTAGACAAAAAGCAAGTTTGAGTGATTTTTTTTTTTAATTTGAGTTCAAAATGGGTTATAAAGCAGCAGAGATAACTCTCAACATCAGCAATGCGTTTGGCCCAGGAACTGCTAATAAACGTATGGTACAATGATGGTTCAAGTTTTGCAGAGGAAACGAGAGCCTTGAAGATGAGGAGTGTAGTGGCCAACCATCCATCAGAAGTTGACAACAACCAATTGAGAACCATCATTGAAACTGATCCTCTTACAACTACATGAGATGTTGCCAAAGAATTAAACATCAACCATTGTATGGCCTTTGGCATTTGAAGTAAATTGGAGAGGTGAAAAAGCTTAATAAGTGGGTACCTCATGAGCTGACCGAATATCAAAAAAATTGTTTTGAAGTGTCATCTTCTCTTACTGTACACAAAAACAACAAACCATTTCTCAATCAGATTGTGACATGTGATGAAAAGTGGATTTTATATGACAACCAGTGACAAACAGCTCAGTAGCTGGACTGAGAAGAAGGTCCAAATCACTTCCCAAAGCCAAGCTTGCACCAAAAAAAGGTCATGGTCACTGTTTGGTGGTCTACTGCCCATCTGGTCCACTACAGATTTCTGAATTCCAATGAAACAATTACAGTTTAGAAGTGTGCTGCTAAATTGATGTGAAGCACTGAAAACTGCAATGCCTGCAACCAGTATTGGTCAACAGAATGATCACAATTCTCCATCACAACATGTCCAATGCTTCACCCAAGCAATGCTTCAAAAATTGAATGAATTGGGCTATGAAGTTTTGCCTCAGGCACTATATCCACCTGACTTCTGACCAACAACCACTTCTTCAAGCATCTCAACACCTTTTTGCAGGGAAAACACTTCCACAACCAGCAGGAGGCAGAGAATGCTTCCAAGTGTTCGTCAAATCCTGAAATATGGACTTTTACTCTATAGAAACAACTTATTTGTAATCTCATTGGTCAAAAAAGTGTTGACTGTAATAGTTTCCATTTTGATTAGTAAAGGTGTTTGAGCCTAGTTACAATGATTTAAAATTCACCATCTGAAACTGCAATTACTTTTGTATCAACCTAATATTATATATTGGAGAAGGCAATGGCAGCCCACTTCAGTACTCTTGCCTGGAAAATCCCATGGGTGGAGGAGCCTGGTGGACTACAGTCCATGGGATCACAAAGAGTTAGACACGACTGAGCGACTTCACTTTCACTTTTCATTCTCATGCATTGCAGAAGGAAATGGCAACCCACTCCAGTATTCTTACCTGGAGAATCCCAGGGACAGAAGAGCCTGGTGGGCTGCCGTCTGTGGGGTTGCACAGAGTCAGACACGACTGTAGTGACTTACCAGCAGCAGAAGCAATATTATATATTATTATTTTGTTATTGATAGTTACTGCTAAGTAAAAAGTCATAAGGGGGAAGGAGTCTCTTAAGTTAGTTAGGGTAGTGAGCCAAGACCTCTTCAAGGAAGGTCATTTAAATTGAGACTGCTTGGGGCTGGTGCACTGGGATGACCCAGAGGGAGGGTATGGGGAGGGAGGAGGGAGGAGGGTTCAGGATGGGAACACAGGTATACCTGTGGCAGATTCATTTCGATATTTGGCAAAACTAATACAATATTGTAAAGTTTAAAAATAAAATAAAATTAAAAAAAACAAATACATAAATAATAAAAAGTCAAAGACTAAAATAAATAAATAAATAAATAAATTGAGACTGAATGAATGAAAAAGATCAAACAAGAGAATTCTAGACTAAAGGAAATACTAAGCAAAGCTTTTAGAGTTTGGGATGTTTATTTCTCTATCTCACTCTCCAGGAATTGTTCAAGGCTCCCTGAATGCCTCTACTGCAGTTCTCAGGTCCCTTTCTTACTCTCTCCTGCACCCCTCCACCTTGGTAATGCCTTCCCATGCTGACACTAGGTTTGGTCATGTGACTCGCTTTGGTCATTGGGACATTAACAAATATAGAGCAAGTGGAGGCTGGAAAAGGATTTGTGCATTTCCACTTTCACTCTGGGTCCTCTGCACTCACTGACAACATACCCATGCCAGTATGCTAGAGGATGAGAGATACAGGGAGCAGAGTTGGGTTGTATATAACCGAGGTGATAACCAAGTATAACAGGTGACAAGGTCCAACCAAGATCATCAGAAACATCCAGATGACCAACTCCAGATCACAGACACACAGGTCAGTTCTGCTAAGCCTAGTTCTTACCAGGAGAACCACCCAGCTACATGTAAACTCCTGACAAGAAATAATTGTTATTTCAAGCAACTAGGTTCTAAGATGTTTAGGTAGCAATAGCTAATGCAATTAACTTTGTCTATATCTATTGATGGATGGATAGACAGATAGACTATGAGAGATAGACTATGACATTGAGAATTTGTTTGTGGGAAGGAGAGTATTTTTCTGCTAAGAGAAGCCCTCAGATGTTTAGAAATCTAGTGCTGAGGTTTGACAGAAAAGAGCAAAATTCTGTAAAGCAATTATCCTTCAATAAAAAATAAATTAATTAAAAAATAATAAAATGAAATAGCATCTTTTTAAATTTATAGTTAATAATTCAATGAATTAAATATATGTTCTCAGGGCAAGATGAAAATGGAACTTGGACTATACAAACAAAGATGTGTCTTTCAGCCCTAGTTAGTTTTACAAAATGTATCTTATGGTCTTATTTTCTGGGTATTGAAATTAGTCATATGTACCTTTACTGGTTTCTCCATTTTGTATGAGGGAGAGAAAGTTTTAGAAAATAATTTATTCTAATTTCATCCAACTTGCAAAATGTATGCTATCTCTAGCAGTATTTGGTTTCTCCTCTTCTCCAGGAATCTTCATGCTCTATTATGCTCAAAGAAGGACAGGGCTTCCTTTTTATACATACACAAACTGTGTTGAACTTATACAGATTCCTTGGAAAACTAAACAAGCAGGGATTTTTAAAGCTGGGAGCATATACTAAATTTCTCTTGGACTTCTGCTTTCTGTTTAATTACTCTGATAAGGTCTGAGTAGTTGAGCAGAAGAAAAAAATAGAACTAAAAAAAAAAATGAATGTAATAAATATGTGGGTTTCCCAAGTGGTGCTAGAGGTAAAGAACCTTCCTCCCAATACAGGAGATATGAGATGTGGGTTTGATCTCTAGTTTGGGAAAATCCCCTGGAGTAGGGTACAGAAACCCATTCCAGTATTCTTGCTGAGAGAATCCCAGGGGCAGAGGAGCCTGGTGGGCTACAGTCCATGGGGTCACAAAGAATTGGACACAACTGAAGCAACTTAGCATGTAGGCATGCATGAATGTGGGATCTTAGTTCCCTAACCAGGGATCAAAATCATGTTCCTGCACTGGAAGGTGAATTCTTAATCACTGGAACACCAAGGAAGTTTCAGTTATCATATGTTAAATGTAAAGGTACTTGGCTTCACCTATTTGCAATTATCTCCCTCTCCAAATCTTCATTATCATAGGCCCCAGATCTATATGTATAACAGTTTTCATAGCTTAGTTAACATTTCAGGCTTCTTTGGTAGCGCTAGTGGTAAGGAACCCACCTGCCAATGCAGTAGACATAAGAGACGTGGGTTTGATCCCTGGGTTGGGAAGATTCCCTGGAGGAGGGCATGGCAACACAGTTCAGTATTCTGGCCTGGAGAATCCCAAGGACAGGGGTGCCTGGCAGTCTACAGTCCATAGGCACAAAGTTGGACACGACTGAAGCGACTTAGCAGCATGCTTGCAATAAAATTTATAGATCTATGTCATTAACGATGACTCATTGATCTTTAAGGACTTGTAGAGCTTTGGGCCTGGAAGACAGCAGGTAATCAAAAAATATTTGTTGGACAACTAACAAGTACCAACTGCTGCTGATGCTAAGTCACTTCAGTCGTGTCAGACTCTGTGCGACCCCGTAGACGGCAGCCCACCAGGCTCCCCCGTCCCTGGGATTCTCCAGGCAAGAACACTGGAGTGGGTTGCCATTTCCTTCTCCAATGCATGAAAGTGAAAAGTGAAAGTGAAGTTGCTAAGTACCAGAGACCAATTTAAATATGTAGGCACTGCCAACATTAGTGTTTGGATTACATATTTATCCCCCAAGTAACACTTAGATATTGTTACACACCTATGTGGTTTTATCACATTTTATCACTAAGAAATTTATAGCAGTTCCAAGTGATATGTTAAAGTAATTTTCACCCCCAAAGTTCAAGGAGGTAGAATTTTCCTCATCATGTACATCCTTTGATGAAGCCCACATCATTCTTGTCATGCAAAAGAGAAATGCTTTTGAAGACTGACTACTGCGAATTTGGCTCTTTTCTTTGATGTGGGTTAGTTTCACACAGCCTAATTGCCTTAAGAGCTGATGATCACGTTAGCAGTGGTAAATTGCTAAGCATGGGTACTATATCTCAATTTTTTTAAATCATGATTTTGAAATGCTTCTGGATAACAAAGACAACTTAGCAAGCAAAGACCCTCTCTCAATGCTAGATTAAATTCAAATGAGTGTGTATCATATGAAGACCATATCTGAATGAAAATTATTCAAAAAATCCACTTTGGTAAAGGTTTTACATTTTTGAAGTGCATCCTATATACACACAAATCACAGTATGAAGAGAATCTTTCAAGAATGTATGGAGCCTTTCAATACTACTCAGTAATAAAAAGGACATGTCACAACTAAAGACTGAAGATCTTACATGCAGCAACTAAGATCTCATGCAGCCAAATAAGTGAATATTTTTAAAAAAGAACCAATTACCAATTACAAAGCAACATGGATAAATTTTAGGGCGCCGCGATCGCAGCCATTTCGCAGCCGCTTTCTTGCAAGTTGCGGTTCGCTCCACCGGTGTCCGTCGCTAAAGGTCGGTGCTATGGACGGTCCTAAGAGGGCTGTGCTCTCGGGCACCAGGAAAGCAGATGAGGGTCTGAAGAAGACAGTTGAATCATGGGTGATGTTAAAAATTTTCTGTATGCCTGGTGTGGCAAAAGGAAGATGACCCCATCATATGAAATCAGAGCAGTGGGGAACAAAAACAGACAGAAATTCATGTGCGAGGTTCGAGTCGAAGGATATAATTACACTGGCATGGGTCAGAGGAAGGTAAACTTCCAAACTCATTCTATGAGGCCACCATCACCCTAATACCAAAACCTGACAAAGATCCCACAAAAAAAAGAAAACTACAGGCCAATATCACAGATGAACATAGATGCAAAAATCCTTAACAAAATTCTAGCAATCAGAATCCAACAACACATTAAAAAGATCATACACCATGATCAAGTGGGCTTTATCCCAGGGATGCAAGGATTCTTCAATATCCGCAAATCAATCAATGTAATACACCACATTAACAAATTGAAAAATAAAAACCATATGATTATCTCAGTAGATGCAGAGAAACCCTTTGACAAAATTCAACATCCATTTATGATAAAAACTCTCCAGAAAGCAGGAATAGAAGGAACATACCTCAACATAATAAAAGCTATATATGACAACCCACAGCAAACATTATCCTCAATGGTGAAAAATTGAAAGCATTTCCTCTAAAGTCAGGAACAAGACAAGGGTGCCCACTTTCACCATACTATTCAACACAGTTTTGGAAGTTTTGGCCACAGGAATCAGAGCAGAAAAAGAAATAAAAGGAATCCAAATTGGAAAAGAAGAAGTAAAACTCTCACTATTTGCAGATGACATGATCCTTTACATAGAAAACCCTAAAGACTCCACCAGAAAATTACTAGAAATAATCAATGATTATAGTAAAGTTGCAGGATATAAAATCAACACACAGAAATCCCTTGCATTCCTATACACTAATAATGAGAAAACTGAAAGAGAAATTAAGGAAACAATTCCATTCACCATTGCAACGGAAAGAATAAAATACTTAGGAATATATCTACCTAAAGAAACTAAAGACCTATATATAGAAAACTATAAAACACTGGTGAAAGAAATCAAAGAGGACACTAATAGATGGAGAAATATACCATCTTCATGGATTGGAAGAATCAATATAGTGAAAATGAGTATACTACCCAAAGCAATTTATAGATTCAATGCAATCCCTATCAAGCTACCAACAGTATTCTTCACAGAGCTAGAACAAATAATTTCACAATTTGTATGGAAATACAAAAAACCTCGAATAGCCAAAGCGATCTTGAGAAAGAAGAATGGAACTGGAGGAATCAACCTACCTGACCTCAGGCTCTACTACAAAGCCACAGTTATCAAGATAGTATGGTACTGGCACAAAGACAGAAATATAGATCAATGGAACAAAATAGAAAGCCCAGAGATAAATTCACGAACATATGGACACCTTATCTTTGACAAAGGAGGCAAGAATATACAATGGATTAAAGACAATCTCTTTAACAAGTGGTGCTGGGAAATCTGGTCAACCACTTGTAAAAGAATGAAACTAGAACACTTTCTAACACCATACACAAAAATAAACTCAAAATGGATTAAAGATCTAAACGTAAGACCAGAAACTATAAAACTCCTAGAGGAGAACATAGGCAAAACACTCTCCAACATAAATCACAGCAGGATCCTCTATGACCCACCTCCCAGAATATTGGAAATAAAAGCAAAAATAAACAAATGGGACCTAATTAAACTTAAAAGCTTCTGCACATCAAAGGAAACTATTAGCAAGGTGAAAAGACAGCCTTCAGAATGGGAGAAAATAATAGCAAATGAAGCAACTGACAAACAACTAATCTCAAAAATATACAAGCAACTCCTACAGCTCAAGTCCAGAAAAATAAACGACCCAATCAAAAAATGGGCCAAAGAACTAAATAGACATTTCTCCAAAGAAGACATACAGATGGCTAACAAACACATGAAAAGATGCTCAACATCACTCATTATCAGAGAAATGCAAATCAAAAGCACTATGAGGTACCATTTCACACCAGTCAGAATGGCTGCGATCCAAAAGTCTACAAGCAATAAATGCTGGAGAGGGTGTGGAGAAAAGGGAACCCTCTTACACTGTTGGTGGGAATGCAAACTAGTACAGCCACTATGGAGAACAGTGTGGAGATTCCTTAAAAAACTGGAAATAGAACTGCCTTATGATCCAGCAATCCCACTGCTGGGCATACACACTGAGGAAACCAGAAGGGAAAGAGACATGTGTTCCCCAATGTTCATCGCAGCACTGTTTATAATAGCCAGGACATGGAAGCAACCTAGATGTCCATCAGCAGATGAATGGATAAGAAAGCTGTGGTACATATACACAATGGAGTATTACTCAGCCATTAAAAAGAATACATTTGAATCAGTTCTAATGAGGTGGATGAAACTGGAACCTATTATACAGAGTGAAGTAAGCCAGAAGGAAAAACACCAATACAGTATACTAATGCATATGTATGGAATTTAGAAAGATGGT
>NW_011494602.1:2652206-2656880 GCF_000754665.1 Bison bison bison | reverse complement strand
ATACAGTATACTAATGCATATGTATGGAATTTAGAAAGATGGTAACAATAACCCTGTGTACGAGACAGCAAAAGAGACACTGATGTATAGAACAGTCTTATGGACTCTGTGGGAGAGGGAGAGGGTGGGAAGATTTGGGAGAATGACATTGAAACGTGTAAAATTTCATGTAAGAAAACGAGTTGCCAGTCCAGGTTCGATGCAGGATACTGGATGCTTGGGGCTAGTGCACTGGGACGACCCAGAGGGATGGTATGGGGAGGGAGGAGGGAGGAGGGTTCAGGATGGGGAACACATGTATACCTGTGGCGGATTCATTTTGATATTTGGCAAAACTAATACAATTATGTAAAGTTTAAAAATAAAATAAAATTAAAAAATTAAAAAAATGGATAAATTTTATAGACTTTGTAACAAGGGAAAAAATGGACTCCAAAGTACATATACTGTATGAATCCATTTACATAAAATGTAGAAAAATCAGAACTAGTTTTCAGTAGCTAAATTCAGAAAGGGATTGCTTCTGAGGAAGAATTTAACTAGAAAGAAGCACAGGAGAGCTTTCTGGGGTGATGACAATGTTCTATGTCTTGTTTTGGGTGGCACTTAGATGGCTACACAGTCCTAGTCAACTGTCAAAACTCATCAAGCTGAACATTTTAGACTATATTTCATTCTATGTAAATTATACCCTAATAAAAAAAATCAGGCACTCAAGATTAGTTTCTGTGTTTTAATTATAAAGACCAAAGTTTGATGTTATAGCCAAAAAGAATGGTGTCAACTAGGGATCAGATATTATCCAAATACTCACAGCACTAAGTAGGCAGTGTATTCCACTGGGAATATTGCTCAATTTTGTACTGTGTAGTGAAATAGGAAAATTCGCAGAAAAGTAATTGTGAAACTTAATAGAAAATTGAATAAGCATGTAGAAAGTGTGGGTATGAAATTCTAGCAGAACAGACTGGCTCATTCTGTATGTAAAACCCTAAAATGATTGTAGCCACTGTATGGATGCATACATGATCATATCAGTTCAGTTCAGTTCCATCATTCAGTCATGTCTAACTCTTTGAGACCCCAAGGACTGCAGCACGCCAGGCCTCCCTGTCCATCACCAACACCCAGAGTTTACTCAAACTCATGTCCATTGAGTTGAGTCAGTGATTCCATCCAACCATCTCATCCTCTGTTGTCCCCTTCTCCTCTCACCTTTAATCTTTCCCAGCATTGGGTTTTTTCAAATGAGTCATTTCTTCACATCAGGTGGCCAAAGTATTGGAGTTGCAGCTTCAGTATCAGTCCTTCCAGTGAATATTCAGGACTGATTTCCTTTAGGATGGACTGGTTGGATCTCCTTGCAGTCCAAGGGACTCTCAAGAGTCTTCTCCAACACCACAGTTCAAAAGCATCCATTTTTCGGTGCTCAGCTTTCTTTACAGTCCAACTCTCACATCCATACATGACTACTGGAAAAACCATAGCCTTCACTAGATTGACCTTTGTTAGCAAAGTAACGTTTCTGACTTTTAATATGCTATCTAGGTTGGTCATAACTTTTTTTCCAAGGAGCAAGTGTCTTTAAAGGCTGCAGTCACCATCTGCAGTGATTTTGGAGCCTAAAAAATAAAGTCTGTCACTGTTTCCCCATCTATCTGCCATGAAGTAATGGGATCAGATGCTGTGATCTTAGTTTTCTGAATGTTGAATTTTAAGCCAACTTTTTCACTCTCCTCTTTCACTTCCATCAAGAGGTTCTTTAATTCTTCTTTGCTTTCTGCCATAAGGGTGGTGTCATCTGCATATCTGAGATTATTGATATAACTCTCCTGGCAATATTGATTCCAGCTTGTGGTTCATCGAGCCCAGTGTTTCTCATGATGTATTCTGCATATAAGTTAAATAAGCAGGGTGACAATATACAGCCTTGATGTACTCCTTTCCCAATTTGTAACCAGTCTGTTGTTCCATGTCTGGTTCTAACTGTTGCTTCTTGACCTGCATACAGATTTCTCAGGAGGCAGGTCAGGTGACCTGGTATTCCCATCTCTTGAAGAATTTTCCAGTTTGTTGTGATCCACACAGTCAAAGGCTTTGGCATAGTCAATAAAGCACAAATAGATGTTTTTCTGAAACTCTCTTGCTTTTTTGATGATCCAACAGATGTTGGCAATTTGATATCTGGTTCCTCTGCATTTTCTAAATCCATCTTGAACATCTGAAAGTTCATGGCTCACATTCTATTAAAGCCTGACTTGGAGAATTTTGAGCATTACTTTACTAGTGTGTGAGATGAGTGCAATTGTGCAGTAGTTTGAGCATTTTTTGGCATTGCCTTTCTTTGGGATTGGAATGAAAACTTAGCTCTTCCAGTCCTGGGGCCACTGCTGAGTTTTCCAAATCTGCTGGCATACTGAATGCAACACTTTAACAGCATCATCTTTCAGGATTTGAAATAGCTCAACTGGAATTCCATCACCTCCACTAGCTTTGTTCATAGTGATGCTTCCTAAGGCCCACTTGCTTTCACATTCCAGGATGTCTGGCTCTAGGTGAGTAATCATACTATCATGATTATCTGAGTCATGAAGATCTTTTTTGTATAGTTCTTCTGTGTGTTCTTTTCACCTCTGCTTCTGTTAGGTCCATACCATTTCTGTCCTTTATTGAGCCTATGTTTGCCTGAAATGTTTCCTTGGTAACTCTAATTTTCTGTAAGAGATCTCTAGTTTTTCCCATTCTATTGCTTTCCTCTATTTCTTTGCACTGATCACTGAGGAAGGCTTTCTTATCTCTCCTTACTATTCTTTGGAACCCTGTATTCAAATGGGTGTATCTTTCCTTTTTTCCTTTGCTTTTCACTTCTCTTCTTTTCATAACTATTTGTAAGCCCTCCTCAGATAGCCATTTTGCTTTTTTGCATTTCTTTTTCTTGGGGATGGTCTTGATCCCTGTCTCCTGTACAATGTCATGAATCTCCTTCCACAGTCCTACAGGCACTCTATCAGGTCTAATCCCTTGAATCTATTTGTCACTTCCACTGTATAATCATAAGGGATTTGATGCATGTCATACCTGATTGGTCTAGTGATGCTCCCTACTTTCTTCAATTTAAGTCTGAACTTGCCACTAAGGAGTTCGTGATCTGAGCCACAGTCAGCTCCCAGTCTTGTTTTTGCTGACTGTATAGAGCTTCTATATCTTTGGCTGCAAAGAATATAATCAATCTGATTTTGGTATTGACCATCTGGTGATGACCATTTGTAGAGTCTTCTCTTGTGCTGTTGGAAGGAGGTGTTTGGTATGACCAGTGTGTTCTCTTGGCAAAACTCTACTAGCCTTGTCCTGCTTCATTCTATACTCCAAGGCCAAATTTGCCTGTAACACAACTGAGTGAATGCTTGCCCCAAATGTCAGCAGTGCCACCCTGGTGTAGATCAAAATTTAAAGAGATGCAAACACTTCACTGTAATTTGTACAGTCTTTATGGCTGACAATAAAAATCCACTTACATATTTTGCTATATTATAAAGTGAAAAATACAGAGCTTAACTTCGTTACTTACATTTCTGAGCGATTGTTTTATAGCATTGCTCTTCTATCTTTAAGTGCTTACCTAGAACTAATCAGGAAGAACACTTTAAGGGGTCTCCTTTGTGCTTTCAAGTTAGTCTTGACTTAACTGGTCTTTTTCTCCACCAGTCAAAGGCCAGAATCACCAACCTCATCTTATGTTATGTTAGTCTGTCAGTCATGTCTGACTCTTTTTGGCCCCATGGATTCTAGCCTGCCAGGCTCCGCCATCCATGGGATTTTCCAGGCAAGAATACTGGAGTGGGTTGCCATTTCCTTCTCCAGGCAATCTTCCTGACTCAGGGATCGAATCCAGGTCTCCCGCATTGCAGGCAGACTCCTTACCATCTGAGCTACCAGGGAAGGCCTCTTTTTTTATGTTAGTCTCTCAGTCATGCCTTGACATAACTGGTCTTTATTTTTCTCAGCCAGCCAAAGGTCAGACTCACCAACCTCATTACATAGTTCTAAAGCAAAAGAAAAACCTTCAACCACATTCTGAAAATATTGAAGCAATTATGATTCAAATTCCTAATTTCACTGTCATTAGACCTGTAAGTGAAACTAAACCATAATTCTTCATTTGAGTATTTTTCTGGGAGATATAGAGTAACACCACTCTGCTGTAAGACCAGTAACATATGTCCACTGTTTGGGATGATAGATCTAAATTAGCATTTCCATCAGGTTTCATTGTTCTGAAAACAAAACAAAACAACAAAAACCAATTCACCCACTGCACAGAAAATTAAGCAATGATTAATAAAAAAATAAAGGAATGTGTTACTAACACTTGAGAACAAAACAAATTTAAGGCTGCTTGCCAGTATCATTTATAACTTTTAAAAGAAAAATTTTTGAAAAACTCATTTTATTGGAACTTCACTAATTAGAAAACTAATTTGCATGTGTTCCCCATCCTGAACCCTCCTCCCTCCTTCCTCCCCATACCATCCCTCTGGGTCGTCCCAGTGCACCAGCACCAAGCATCCAGTATTGTGCATCGAACCTGGACTGGCGACTCGTTTCATACATGATATTCTACATGTTTCAATGCCATTCTCCCAAATCTCCCCACCCTCTCCCTCTCCCACAGCT
>NW_011494602.1:2650959-2651511 GCF_000754665.1 Bison bison bison | reverse complement strand
GCTGAGTAATACTCCATTGTGTATATGTACCACTGCTTTCTTATCCATTCATCTGCTGATGGGCATCTAGGTTGTTTCCATGTCCTGGCTATTATAAACAGTGCTGCGATGAACATTGGGGTACATGTATCTCTTTCCCTTCTGGTTTCCTCAGTGTGTATGCCCAGCAGTGGGATGGCTGGATCATAAGGCAGTTCTTTTCTTTTTTTAATTTAATTTTATTTTTAAACTTTACAATATTGTATTAGTTTTGCCAAACATCAAAATGAATCCGCCACAGGTATACCCGTGCTCCCCATCCTGAACCCTCCTCCCTCCTCACTCCCCATACCCTCACTCTGGGTCGTCCCAGTGCACCAGCACCAAGCATCCAGTATTGTGCATCGAACCTGGACTGGCGACTCGTTTCATACATGATATTCTACATGTTTCAATGCCATTCTCCCAAATCTCCCCACCCTCTCCCTCTCCCACAGAGTCCATAAGACTGTTCTATACATCAGTGTCTCTTTTGCTGTCTCGTACACAGGGTTATTGTTACCATCTTTCTAA
>NW_011494602.1:2649418-2650202 GCF_000754665.1 Bison bison bison | reverse complement strand
TATTCTGGGAGGTGGGTCATAGAGGATCCTGCTGTGATGTATGTCGGAGAGTGTTTTGCCTATGTTCTCCTCTAGGAGTTTTATAGTTTCTGGTCTTACATTGAGATCTTTAATCCATTTTGAGTTTATTTTTGTGTATGGTGTTAGAAAGTGTTCTAGTTTCATTCTTTTACAAGTGGTTGACCAGTTTTCCCAGCACCATTTGTTAAAGAGATTGTCTTTAATCCATTGTATATTCTTGCCTCCTTTGTCAAAGATAAGGTGTCCATATGTGGTGGATTTATCTCTGGGCTTTCTATTTTGTTCCATTGATCAATATTTCTGTCTTCGTGCCAGTACCATACTATCTTGATAACTGTGGCTTTGTAATAGAGCCTGAAGTCAGGTAGGTTGATTCCTCCAGTTCCCTTCTTCTTTCTCAAAATAGCTTTGGCTATTCGAGGTTTTTTGTATTTCCATACAAATTGTGAAGTTATTCGTTCTAGTTCTGTGAAGAATACTGTTGGTAGCTTGATAGGGATTGCATTGAATCTATAAATTGCTTTGGGTAGTATACTCATTTTCACTATATTGATTCTTCCAATCCATGAACATGGTATATTTCTCCATCTATTAGTGTCCTCTTTGATTTCTTTCACCAGTGTTTTATAGTTTTCTATATATAGGTCTTTAGTTTCTTTAGGTAGATATATTCCTAAGTATTTTATTCTTTCCGTTGCAATGGTGAATGGAATTGTTTCCTTAATTTCTCTTTCTGTTTTCTCATTATTAGTGTATAAGAATG
>NW_011494602.1:2648931-2649318 GCF_000754665.1 Bison bison bison | reverse complement strand
GTTTGTGTTTCCTTGTTAATTTTCTGTTTAGTTGATCTATCCGTAGTTGTGAGTGGGTTATTAAGTCTCCACTATTATTGTGTTATTGTTGATTTCTCCTTTCATACTTGTTAGCATTTGTCTTACATATTGCGGTGTTCCCGTGTTGGGTGCATATATATTTATAATTGTTATATCTTCTTCTTGGATTGATCCTTTGATCATTATTTAGTGACCTTCTTTGTCTCTTTTCACAGCCTTTGTTTTAAAGTCTATTTTGTCTGATATGAGTATTGCTACTCCTGCTTTCTTTTGGTCCCTGTTTGCATGGAAAATCTTTTTCCAGCCCTTCATTTTCAGTCCGTATGTGTCCCCTGTTTTGAGGTGGGTCTCTTGTAGACAACATGT
>NW_011494602.1:2647537-2648831 GCF_000754665.1 Bison bison bison | reverse complement strand
TTGCGGATATTGAAGAATCCTTGCATCCCTGGGATAAAGCCCACTTGATCATGGTGTATGATCTTTTTAATGTGTTGTTGGATTCTGATTGCTAGAATTTTGTTAAGGATTTTTGCATCTATGTTCATCAGTGATATTGGCCTGTAGTTTTCTTTTTTGTGGGATCTTTGTCAGGTTTTGGTATTAGGGTGATTGTGGCCTCATAGAATGAGTTTGGAAGTTTACCTTCCTCTGCAATTTTCTGGAAGAGTTTGAGCAGGATAGGTGTTAGCTCTTCTCTAAATTTTTGGTAGAATTCAGCTCTGAAGCCGTCTGGACCTGGGCTTTTGTTTGCTGGAAGATTTTTGATTACAGTTTCAATTTCTGTGCTTGTGATGGGTCTGTTAAGATTTTCTATTTCTTCCTGGTCAAGTTTTGGGAAGTTGTACTTTTCTAAGAATTTGTCCATTTCTTCCACGTTGTCCATTTTATTGGCATATAATTGTTGATAGTAGTCTCTTATGATCCTTTGTATTTCTGTGTTGTCTGTTGTGATCTCTCCATTTGCATTTCAAATTTTATTGATTTGATTTTTCTCCCTTTGTTTCTTGATGAGTCTGGCTAATGGTTTGTCAATTTTATTTATCCTTTCAAAGAACCAGCTTTTGGCTTTGTTGATTTTTGCTATGGTCTCTTTTGTTTATTTTGCATTTATTTCTGCTCTAATTTTTAAGATTTCTTTCCTTCTTCTAACCCTGGGGTTCTTCATTTCTTCCTTTTCTAGTTCCTTTAGGTGTAGGGTTCGTTATTTATTTGACTTTTTTCTTGTTTCTTGAGGTATGCCTGTATTGCTATGAACTTTCCCCTTAGGACTGCTTTTAAAGTGTCCCATAGGTTTTGGGTTGTTGTGTTTTCATTTTCATTAGTTTCTATGCAAATTTTTATTTCTTTTTTGATGTCTTCTGTGATTTGTTGGTTATTTAGCAGGGTGTTGTTCAGCCTCCGTATGTTGGAATTTTTAATAGTTTTTCTCCTGTAATTGAGATCTAATCTTACTGCATTGTGGTCAGAAAAGATGCTTGGAATGATTTCTATTTTTCTGAATTTACCAAGGCTAGATTTATGACCTAGGATGTGATCTATCCTGGAGAAGGTTCCATGTGTGCTTGAGAAAAAGGTGAAATTCATTGTTTTGGGATGAAATGTCCTATAGATATCAATTAGGTCTAACTGGTCTATTGTATCATTTAAAGTTTGTGTTTCCTTGTTAATTTTCTGTTTAGTTGATCTATCCATAGGTGTGAGTGGGGTATTA
>NW_011494602.1:2645952-2646362 GCF_000754665.1 Bison bison bison | reverse complement strand
TCTTCATCAGGTAGATTCCCTATCTCTTCCTCTTTTGTTTGGTTTGGTGGGCATTTATCCTGTTCCTTTATCTGCTGGGTATTCCTCTGTCTCTTCATCTTGTTTAAATTGCTGAGTTTGGGGTGTCCTTTCTGTATTCTGGCAGTTTGTGGAGTTCTCTTTATTGTGGCATTTCCTCACTGTGTGTGGGTTTGTACAGGTGGCTTGTCAAGGTTTCTTGGTTAGGGAAGCTTGTGTCGGTGTTCTGGTGGGTGGAGCTGAATTTCTTCTCTCTGGAATGCAATGAAGTGTCCAGTAATGAGTTATGGGATGTCTATGGTTTTGGGGTGACTTTGGGCTGGCTGTATCTTGGAGCTCAGGGCTGTGTTCCTTGTTGCTGGAGAATTTGCTTGGTATGTCTTGCCCTGAAA
>NW_011494602.1:2645540-2645852 GCF_000754665.1 Bison bison bison | reverse complement strand
CTTGCATCTTCTCAATCTTTGTCTCCAGGCTATTTATCTGTGATTCTATTTTGATTTCAAGATTTTGGATCAATTTCACTATCATTATTTGGAATTCTTCATCAGGTAGATTCCCTATCTCTTCCTCTTTTGTTTGGTTTGGTGGGCATTTATCCTGTTCCTTTATCTGCTGGGTATTCCTCTGTCTCTTCATCTTGTTTAAATTGCTGAGTTTGGGGTGTCCTTTCTGTATTCTGGCAGTTTGTGGAGTTCTCTTTATTGTGGCATTTCCTCACTGTGTGTGGGTTTGTACAGGTGGCTTGTCAAGGTTTC
>NW_011494602.1:2617539-2645440 GCF_000754665.1 Bison bison bison | reverse complement strand
CTTGGAGCTCAGGGCTGTGTTCCTTGTTGCTGGAGAATTTGCTTGGTATGTCTTGCCCTGAAACTTGTTGGCCCTTGTGTGGTGCTTGGTTTCAGTGCAGGTATGGAGGCATTTGATGAGCCCCTGTCAATTAATGTTCCTTGGAGTCAGGAGCTCCCTGGAGTTAGGGTTTGGACTTAAGCCTCCTGCTTCCAGTTATCGGTCTTATTTTTACAGTAGTTTCATAGCTTCTCCTTCTATACAGCACCATTGATAAAACATCTACGTTAAAGATGAAAAGTTTCTCTACTGTGAGGGTCACCCAGAGAGGTTCACAGCATTATATGGAGAAGAGAAGAGGGAGGAGGGAGTTAGAGGTGACCCGAATGAGATGAGGTGGAATCAATGAGAGAGTGGGCTATCCAGTGATCTCTTCCTTATGTGCACTCCACAAGTGGACCGCTCAGAGTTGTTCACGGAGTTATACAGAGAAGAGAAGAAGGAGGCAGGTGACAGAGGTGGCCAGGAGGATAAAAGGGGGGAATGAAAAGGAGGGAGACAGATCCAGCCAGTAATCAGTTCCCTAAGTGTTCTCCACCGTCTGGAACATACAGAAATTCACAGATTTGGGTAGAGTAGAGAGGGGTACAGGCGACCTGGTGGAGAAAAAGGAGAGTCCAAAGGGAGAGAGAGCAGTTAAGCCAGTAATCTCGCTCCCTAGTGATAAATGGGTACTGAAGATTGGGTTCTTAAAGGTACAAAATTGGTAACAAATACATAAAAGCAAAAATTAAAAATCTAGAGTAGAGTTTGGAATTTCAAAAATACGATGTTAAAGAAAAGAAGAAGGAAAAGAAAGAGAGAAAAAACGAACAAACAAAAACAAACAAGGTCGTGAAAATTATAAAGAAAATATAGGTACAAAATTGATAACTAATACCAAAAAGCAAAAGTTAAAAATCTAGAGTAGAGTTTGGAATTTCAAAAATACAATGTTAAAAAAAGAAGAAGAAAAAGAAAGAGAGAGAGAGAAAAAAAAACAAGAACAAACAAAGTCACATAAATTATAAAGAAAATACAGGTACAAAATTGATAACAAATACCAAAAAGCTAAAATTTAAAATCTAGAGTAGAGTTTGGAATTTCAAAAATACAATGTTAAAGAAAAGAAGGGGAAAAAAAAAAATAAGGTCAAAAAATTATAAAAAATATATATATGAAGTTTGCTTTAAAAAAATGGGGTCTTTTTTTTTCAAAGTAATTGGTTATAAAAGTGAAAATTAAAGGAATAATAGAGGACTTAAAAATTTTTTTAATTAAAAAAAATAAAAGAAATAAAAAATGATCATAAAAATAGTAAATATATATCTAGGACTTCCTCTGGTTTTGTTGTGAGTACTGCGGGTTCAATTCATTTTTGGCTAGTTCCTTGGTCCGACTTATATTTCTCAAGATCTATAGGCCCCTTCCTATGTAGTTGGTACTAACCACAGGGTTTTAATCTATTGCCTGTAGCTTCCAAGGCGGTTCCCTCTGTTATAGCTTCTTCGGTTTGCTGGTCTCTTCAGTGTCTGGTTTCCGCCCTGACACAAAGGGGACGGTGGAGGACACTTTTTTTTTTTTAGGCTCACTTGTTCAGTCGCGCTGAGGGGAGGTAGGGAGGGATGCTGCAAACAAATAACACTGGCGTGTGCTCGCAGTGCCTCAGCCACACTGGGTCTGCCCCCCGTTCACGGTGCGTGTAGCCTCCCTGCCCACACTGCTCAGGCTCTAGGTTGCTCCAACGGGAACCATCTGTGGCCAGCCTTGGGCTGCCTGCACTTCCAGGTCCAAGCCGCTCAGGTTCAGGCACTCGGGTAGTCCTCAGAGGCGCAGACTCTCGGTTGGGCCTGCGTTTTGTGCCCTTCCCAGATCTGGGTAGCTCAGGTGATGAGGTGTTTGGCACACGCGATTGCTGCGACTTTTCGCCTCCCTGCCGCTCGGTTATCTAGGTGTGCACCAGTGCACCTTCTCAGGCAGATATTGACCGTCCAGACCCCCAAGAAGTTTTAGTTAGCAAAGAAGCCTGCTTACAGTTTTATAGATAATGTCTCTCTGGGGCTGCGATTGCCCCCTTCCGGCTCTGGCTGCCTGTCACCGGAGGGGGATGGTCTGCCGCCGGCAGTCCTCTGTTCAGTCCTTTGTTCCGTGCGCGGGCCTGGCGGTGTATTAGGTTAGGGCTGGCTTTTCGCGTGGTAGATATCCCACAGTCTGGTTTGCTAGCCCAAATTATTTCGCTCAGATAGCGCTCGGGGTGTTCAGGCCAGATCCTTGTGATGCAGCCCGCTCCGCGCCTCCCTGCCCAGCTCCCGCTTGCTAATAGCGGATGCAGGCGTCTGTGCTGCTTCTCCGCTGGGGGAGTTACCATAGGGCTCGCAATGTGTGGGTTTTAATTGTTTGTTTATTTTTCCTCCCTGTTATGTTGCCCTTTGTGCTTCCAAGGCTTGGCACAGATTCGGCAGTGAGAAAGTTTCCTGGTGTTTGGAAACGTCTCTCTTTTTCTTTTTCTTTTTTTTATTTTTTATTTTTAAACTTTACAAAATTGTATTAGTTTTGCCAAATATCAAAATGAATCCGCCACAGGTTCCCAGGACGGAACTCCATCCCTCCCTCTTTTGTCTCTTTTTTTGTCTTTTATATTTTTTCCTACCTCCTTTTGAAGACTTGGGTTGCTTTTCTGGGTGCCTGGTGTCCTCTGCCGGCATTCAGAAGTTGTTTTGTGGAATTTACTCCGCATTTAAATGTTCTTTTGATGAATTTGTTGGGGAGAAAGTGTTCTCCCCGTCCTACTCCTCTGCCATCTTAGCTCCTCCTCCCATAAGGCAGTTCTATTTCCAGTTTTTTAAGGAATCTCCACACTGTTCTCCATAGTGGCTGGACTAGTTTGCATTCGCACCAACAGTGTAAGAGGGTTCCCTTTTCTCCACACCCTCTCCAGCATTTATTGCTTGTAGACTTTTGGATCGCAGCCATTCTTACTGGTGTGAAATGGTACCTCATAGTGCTTTTGATTTGCATTTCTCTGATAATGAGTGATGTTGAGCATTTTTTCATGTGTTTGTTAGCCATCTGTATGTCTTCTTTGGAGAAATGTCTATTTAGTTCTTTGGCCCATTTTTTGATTGGGCCATTTATTTTTCTGGAGTTGAGCTGTAGGAGTTGCTTGTATATTTTTGAGATTAGTTGTTTGTCAGTTGCTTCATTTGCTATTATTTTCTCCCATTCTGAAGGCTGCCTTTTCACCTTGCTAATAGTTTCCTTTGATGTGCAGAAGCTTTTAAGTTTAATTAGGTCCCATTTGTTTATTTTTGCTTTTATTTCCAATATTCTGGGAGGTGGGTCTTAGAGGATCCTGCTGTGATGCATGTCAGAGAGTGTTCTCCTCTAGGAGTTTTATAGTTTCTGGTCTTACATTGAGATCTTTAATCCATTTTGAGTTTATTTTTGTGTATGGTGTTAGAAAGTGTTCTAGTTTCATTCTTTTACAAGTGGTTGACCAGATTTCCCAGCACCACTTGTTAAAGAGATTGTCTTTAATCCATTGTATATTCTTGCCTCCTTTGTCAAAGATAAGGTGTCCATATGTGGTGGATTTATCTCTGGGCTTTCTATTTTGTTCCATTGATCTATATTTCTGTCTTTGTGCCAGTACCACATGTATACCTGTGGTGGATTCATTTTGATATTTGGCAAAACTAATACAATTTGTAAAGTTTAAAAATAAAATAAAATTTAAAAAAAAGGAAAGAATTTTATAAAAAAAAACTAATTTGCAAAAACACTTATCAGTTCAAAGATACAATGCATTGGCAAGGCTGCACATTTAGAGTGCCCTGGATTTTTAAAAATATGAATCTTTTCAAGTTTTCTATAAATGTGATCTACTCATTCACTTGTAAGCTCACTCTTATCAGTTACTGCTACATAACATAGTTATTTATTGCTCCATAAAAGCTACTCTAAAGCTTAGCAGATTAAAACAACAGTTATGTACTTAGCCCTTGATTCAATAGGTCAGCAGTTGAGGCTAGGCTGACTTGGAATGCTAGTCTAGTCCTGACAGGACGCCCTTGTATATGTGAGTCAGCAGGAGATCAAGGGAGTGATGCTGCTCCTTGTGCTTGTTTAGCTGTCAGCTGGTGCGGAATCGGGGCAGTTGGGCCCTCAGACACGAGGCTAGCCTGGTCTGCTCACATACAGAGGCAGGGGTCTAGAGAGAGAGAGAGACAGCAGGCAAGACCTCTTGTAGTCCAAACTGATACAAAATTGCTTTTGTCACATTCTGTAGGCTAACGCAGTTACAAGCTGAGCCCAGGTTGAAGGCATGGAGAAACAGGTTCTAGCACCTTACTTTTGTCTCAGGCTTTACTTTCTATGAAACTCAGACTATGAGGTTATCTATTACTTTACAGCTTTTTGTTGTTTTTTCTTTAGCCAATGTCCTTGAAAATGCTTAAAAATTTTTTTTTGGTATAAGTACTATTAAGATAGGATTAATAAAAAATAAAATAACACCACCTTTTAAATCAACTATACTCCAATAAAAAGTATAAAAATATTACATATAGTACCATCACCTCCACAATAAAGCAATCCATTATTTTCTGATTTTCTTTTCTAATGCTTTCTTATATATGTACATTTTGCAGTAATTTCTCCTTTGACTACTTACCATAATATATTCTATTTTTTTTTTTCTTTTTTAACCTAACCCCAATATTATAGTCATTACCACTACTGAATTATCTTCAAAAGTTTTGGTAATGGCCCAATATTTCAAAATTTGAGGATTCTAACAGATTATTATTTTAATTTTCCTTGATAGATGCTTAGTCTCTTCTATTATTGAGTCTTTGTGGTTTTATGACTAAAGACATTCCTAAAAATTTATATATAAAGATTTTCTAAACTCTGCTTTTCTTTTTTTTACATTCTCATTTTCTTTAATATTTTTATTTCTAGGACTGATTCAGATTCTGAAAAACAGAAGCCATGTTTCTATCAGAGAGAAATAAAAGTGGGGCTGTGTTCACTCTGCTTTTCTAACATGTAGTATGATTGAACAAAAGATCATAAGAACTTGGTATGATTTGAACAATCACTTGGTATAAAATATGCTTCAAAATGGAGTCCCTAACAATAATCAGATGGTTAGTTTTAAAAATTTTGTGCAGTTTATATAAAAGAGATGAATTGTTTGATTTGTTCACACAAAAAATATTTGTCATATGCCAGGCATCATTGTAGTCTTCTTAAATACAAATATGAATAAAATACGGAATTGATCTCAAAGAGTTTTCAGACACTGCAGTTCTGCTTCTTGTTAGTCTAGTTACTTGACTATTTACATAAGTTTATGGTTATTATTTATGATTATTTTTAAATTGAAATTATATTTTTAAAGTTATAAAATGCTGTGATGTTTGAGCAGATATAGAAAGAAAAATAACTAATGGAACAGAATTCAGAAACAGATTCATGATTTCCAAGTCTCCAGTAAATGTGTTATTCAGTTCAGCTCAGTCGTGTCCGACTCTTTGCAGCCCCAAGGACTGCAGCATGCCAGGCTTCCCTGTCTGTCTCAACTCCTGGAGCCTACTCAAAACTCATGTCCATTGCATCAGCGATGCCATCTAACCATCTTATCCTCCGTCATCCCCTTCTCCTCCTGCCTTTAATCTTTCCCAGCATCAGGGGCTTTTCAAATGAGTAATTTCTTTGCATCAGGTGACCAAAGTATTGGAGTTTCAGCTTCACCATCAGTCCTTCCAGTGAATATTCAGGACTGATGTCCTTTAAGGTGGACTGGTTGGATCTCCTTGCAGTCCAAGGGCCTGTCAAGAGTCTTCTCCAACACCACAGTTCAAAAGCAGCAATTCTTCCATGCTTAGCTTTCTTTATAGTTCAACTCTCACATCCATATATGACTACTGGAAAAACCATAGCTTTGACTAGACAGACCTTTGTTGGTAAAGTAATGTCTCTGCTTTTTAATATGCTTTCTAGGTTGGTCATAACTTTTCTTCCAAGGAGCAAGTGTTTTAATTTCATGGCTGAAGTCACTATCTGCAGTGATTTTGAAGCCCCCAAAAATAAAGTCTGCCACTGTTTCCACTATTTCCCCATCTATTCGCCATGAAGTGATGGGACTGAATGCCATGATCTTAGTTTTCTGAATGTTGAGTTTTAAGCCAACTTTTTCACTCTCCTCTTTCACTTTCATCAAGAGGCTCTTTAGTTCTTTGCTTTCTGCCATAAGGGTGGTGTCATCTGTGTATCTGAGGTTATAGATATGTGTTATTACTTTCATAATTTAAAAAATTTATAAAAAGAGAAACAGATTCACAGTAAATAAGAAAGTATTATACTTTAGAAGTGACATTTCAATTCAGTGGGGGGAAATTAGACTATTAAATAAATTATTGTTGAACCAATATTCCATCCATTTTGGAAAATAAAGTAAAATTAGTTTCCTACATATACCATAGCATATAAAATCTAGTTAGAATGAATTTCTAGAAGTATAAGGAAATAAAGCAGAATATGCTTGAGGTTAAGAAGTTCTCCCTGTGCCAGACTCCAAACTCAAAATTCACAAAGGTAAAGATAGCCAGATTTGCTTTTATGAAAACATTTTTAATCTTCCATAAATATAAACTTATAAGATGTTGCCAGATTGGAACAAAATATATAACATACAAAAAAAATAAAAGCAGATCCTATTTCTGAATATTCAGGTTTCAGTTGCAGACAATAAATCCACACAGGCTAGTTTAGGCTGAAAAAAAAATCCAATGTGTGGAACAGGATATAAACAAACTCAATTAGGGACTAGAAGAGTAGATGTTATTTCCAGGGGACATCAGCATCATGGTGGAGTGAGATGTGCCCTTTGTCCCTCTCCCTCAATCTACAACCAGTAAAATATCCATAGTGATAAACATGCCTCTGCTCTACATACCAAGATGCTGGAGAGTTCCTCAAATCTGTGTTTCTGAAGCCTGGTGGGCTATAACAGACAGGAGGCTGAATCCGGGGCACAGTGAAGGCCGTGCCTTTAATTCTGGATTCCCCAATTGCAGCCACTGAACTTGTGGCCCCAGAGGACTTGGAAGCAGAGGGGAAGTGGTGCACGTGACTCTAGTCTTCTCGCTGCAACAAGCGACCATGGCCACAGGTAACTAGGCAGCACTGGCCATGGACCTGCTACACTCTCCCTCCAGTCACATGGGCACCCATTAGTCAGACCCCTTGACCTCTGCCTACAGCAGCAGAGTCCATGAACCTGAAAACACCAGACATGGCAGAGGTGCCCACGTGTCCCTGGTTGCCCCTTCATCCCTCATTGCCCCCTGCAGAGGTGGAGGCTGTGACTCAGAAGACCCGGAGCTGGCAGGAAAGTCCACTATTCTGGTGCCCCAGGCACCACAGACGCTGGACAGTCAGCAGCAAGGTTTCAATAACTCTGGAGGCACAAGTAGTGATAACGAGGGTAAAGTTGGTAGACAGAGGTGGTAGAGGGTGGAAAATGTGAACTCTCAAACGTAACCAGAGGTCCCTTGGGTAAGAGAAACCAATAACTTGTGCTATAGCGCCACCTACTGTAAAACAAAAGAAAGGTCTCTAATTTCTAACCTGTTAAACTATCTGAGCCATCAGGGAAGACTGTTAAATCTTTAGAAACACGTTTTTAAAAAATTAAAAAGTTTTGCCTAAAGAAGAAAGAAATTTGCTACTTGAAATGCACCAGTAAAAGAAAAACTCAACAAACAACATTAAGAATCACAGGAATTCTGTAACACAAAACGAAAATGGTGATTCCCCAGAAACCAAACGTAAAGGGATGGAATATTGCAATCTGATAGAGGATTCACAATAGGTGTCATGGAGAAACTCAATGAGAGAAACTTGTAGTTATACAGGCCTACCTCAGGAAAAGAAAATTCTCGAATAAACAGTCAGCCTTTCATCTAAAATAACTAGCAAAAGAACAAAGCCTGAAGAGAGTAGAAGGAAGAAAATAATAAAAATCGTAGTGAAAGTAAATGAAATAGAAAAGATCCATCAAAGTACGAGCTGGCTCTTTGAAAGGATAAATTGACAAACCTTTAGCTAGACTAACAGAAAAAAGAGAAGGCTCTCTTACTTAGAGTAATCGAAAATTTCCCCCCAAAAGAAAACAAAACATACAAAGGAGACTTAATGTTATCCTTCTCAAATTCTTCCAAAATTTGAAGAGGAAGGAATGCTTCCAAATTCATTTTATGAGGCCAACATTACCTTCACATCAAAACCAGACAAAGATAATGCAGTAAAGGAAAATTATAAGCCAGTATCTCTGATGAATATAAATGCAGCCCTCCTCCCCCACCCCCTGGAGAAGGAAATAGCAACCTATTCCAGTATTCTTGCCTAGAGAATCCCATGGACAGAGGAAGCTGGCAGGCTACAGTTCATGGGGTCATAAGAGTCAGACATGACTTAGTGACTAAACCACCACCATCACCACCCCCACCAAAAAACATTAGCAAACAGAATACAACAACACATTAAAAGAATCATACACCATGATCAAGTGAGATTTCTTGCAGGAATGCAAAGATGGCTCAACATCCACAAATCTACATGATACACTACATTAACAAAATGAAGAATAAAAATAATATGATCATCTCAGAAATAGCATTTGACAAAATTCAACACAGTTTTAAAAAAACTCTTGATAAAATGGATATAAAAATAATGTACTTCAACATAATACAGTATTCTCACAATAAAAAGCCGAAACCTATCCCTCCAAAATCAGGAACAAGACAAGGATGCCCACTCTCATCACTCTTATCCAATATAGTATTGGAAGTTTTAGCCAGAGCAATTAGGCAAGAAAGAGAAATAAAAGGCATCCAAATTGCAAAGAAAAAAGCAAAACTTTCACTATTCATGGATACCATGGTGTGGAAAACTTTAAAGACTCCACAAAAAACTACTAGAAATAATAAACAAATATGGTAAAAATACATTACAAAATATATATACAAACATTTGTTGCATTTATATATGCTGACAATGAGCTAGCAGAAAGAGATATTAAGAAAACAATCCCATTTATAATTGTCATTTAAAGAAAAAAATACCTCAGAATAAATTTATCCAAGGGGATGAATGACCTATACACTGAAACTGTAACATATTGTTGAAAGAAATTGAAGATGACACAAATAATGGAAAAATATTCTATGATCATAGATTGGAAGGCATAATAATGTTAAAATGTCCATATTACCTAAACCACTCTATATATCAATACAATCCCTATTAAAATCTCAAGGACATTTTTTCACAGAAGTAGAACAAAAAATTCTAAAATTTATATATAACCACAGGAAATCTAGCCAAAGCAATCCTGAGGAAAAAATTCCATGGACAGAGGAGCTTGGTGGGCTATAATCCATAGGGTCACAAAGAGTTGGACACAATTGAGCACACACTCACTAGAGTAATCAAAAGAATTTTAATTGGGAGAAAAACAGATTCACAAATCAACAGAACAGAGTTGAGAGCCCAGAGATAAACCCACACATATATGGACAATAAATTTACAATAAAGGAGCAAAGAACATAACAGTGAAGAAAGAATAGTCTTTTCAAATAAATGGTGTTGGGAAAGCTGGACAACCACATGCAAAAAAAGTGAAACAAGATCCCCATCTCACACTACACAGAAAAATCAACTAAAAATGGATTAAAGAGTTGAAACATAAAACCTTAGAAGAAAATATAAGGAGTGAGTTCTTTGACATGAGTCTTAACAACATCCTTCTAGATGTGTCTCATCAGGCAAGGGAAACAAGAGCAGAAATAAAGTACTGCATCAAACTCAAATGCTTCTGCACTGCAAACGAAAGCATCAACAAAATGAATTTCTTGAGTAATTTGGAAAAGAACTACCATATGCTCTGACAATCCCACGTCTGGGTATTTATAAAAAAAAAATGAAAATACTAATTTGAAAAGATATATGCATCCCTATGTTCACTGCAGCATTATTTACAACTGTCAAGACATGGAACAGGACTTCCCTGGTGGCACAGTGGATAAGAAGCCACCTGCCAATGCAGGGGACACAGGTTCCATCCCTGGTCCAAGAAGACTCCATGTGCTGCACGGTGACTAGACTTATGCACCACAACTGCTGAGGCCACACTCTAGAGCCCACGTGCTGCAACTACTGAGGTCCGTTTGCCTGGAGCCTGTGCTCCACAAGAGAAGTCTCCACAGTGAGAAGCCCACGCACCATGACAAGGAGCAGCCCCTGCTTGCCGCAGCTAGAGGAAGCCCACACAAAGTAATGAAGACCCAGCACAGACAAAACTGAATAAAATAAATCAATACGTAATTATTTTAAAGATATGGAAACAAACCAATGCCTGTCAATAGATGAATGGATGAAGAAGATGTAGCACATATACACAATGGAATGCCACTCAGCCATAAAAATGATGAAATCTTATAATTTGAGACAACATGGATGGACTTTGAGGGCATTATAATAAGTAAAATAAGTCAGATGGAGAAAATCAAATGCCATATGATTTCACGTGCATGTGGAATCTAAAAAGCAAACGAACAAACAATAACAACAACCAAACATGTAGATACAGAGGACAGAGTGGTGATTACCATAGGAGAAAGACCACTGGGAAGGGGGAAATGAGTAGAAGGGGATCAACTGTATGGTAATGGATGGAAACTGTCTATATAGAAATATAATACAATGTACACATTAAAGGTACAATGTTACAACGCAAAGTTACCTCAATAAAAAACAAACTAAAAAAAAAAAAATATGCCCAGGTTCAATACTACTCTCCCCTAGGTATAATCTGGAAAGCTGCCTCTGTGCAGGAAGCTAACAAACTGAATATATTGCTACTGAAGACAAAAATCCATGCTAAATGAAAATTATTGTCTTCATTAATAAAAGAAGCAGATGAATCAAAAGAATGCATACAGATTAGGCAGTTGAACCACAGCCACTGATTCCAAAACCATTCCATCTGCACAAATGACATCCGTGAAGTGTGTTCTGGGCCCTGCCTCCTCTTCTCTTATGGACAATGTACCCTGTAAGTACATCTGATCGGTGGCTCCTAAATGATGTTCAGTACTCAAGTTTCAGAAAAATCTGGGAAATCTAGTGTTTACCTTCCCCCTTTTGCATGCAGAAAGTGGGTTGTGATGAAAGTTGAGTCAACTGACCACAATCTCTAATATGCAAAGAGTTCCTATGAATCAATAAGGCAAGAGTGATGAACTGATTACCAAAAATAACTCATGGAAAACAAAATTTTAAAAATGTATATGCTATAATAGAATGTTCCTCTTCATTAGCAATCAGGGGAGAACATTATATAGTTAAATTTTGTATAGTTAGAGTTGAAGTTCAAATTGGCTGAAATAATAAATTATCTCTAATATATGCAGCAAGAAGAAGCTCTCATTGACCTATTGGCCTGTATTGGGAAAATAAGGTTATTCAGATTTCCCTGCCCTTTTTAAATTATTTTCAATTAATACTTACAATCCTTTGACCAAACAGCACATAATATAGTAATCTGCCCTTCAGGAATACCTAAACTTTCACAAAGAGACATGTGTAAAGAGCTTATTGCATTATGGTTTGATATCAAACAATTAGAAATAACTTAAGCATTCATTGAAAAGGCAGTATTTAAATTGTATAATCATGTTATGGAATTTTATACAGATTTTTTGACAATTGTATTATAAAGATTGACATGATAAAGGTCCATGAACATTAGTAAATGTAAAAGCAAGTTGCAGAACTATAGTGAGATATTGTTTTTGAAAAAGAAAACATGCATGTAGCCTATCTATCCCCATATCTCTACAAAAAAATCTCAATAATGTCTACACTGGTGATTTGGTGTGTATGTGTGCATGTGTGTGAAAGGTTCTGGAAGAAAGCACCTTACCCTGTTACCAATGGTTACTTCAGAATAGTGGGGTTGGAGAGGAGACTTCAATTTTTACTCTGCATATTTTTATATTGTTGGAATATTTTACAAGTTTCAGTGCTCTTGTAAGTGAAAAAATGCATGATGTACCAAGGAAAATTCTGCTAGATTGTTCCCTAAAACCCTCATTCCAAATGCTGTCAACAATAATTTTCAAGATAATCATCATAGAATATCCTTGAGGCCTAAAAACTTGCCTATGAAATCTTCTGAGATCTGTCTGTCTGATAATCATTAAAACTTTCAAGTTAGTTAACCTCAATACCATTCCTAGGGCCTGCCCACTCCAAACACAGTCTTTGCCTATTATAACACTCTTGTCTCCAGTTGGCAATAGATGTTACTGAATGATGCTACTGCTAAATTTCAGCCTAACAAAATATGGCTCAGAACCTTACCAAACAGAACTAAAATACAAATCCCAGGATAACATGCATTTATTTTGGCCACTCCTTGGCTCAAAAGAAACTGCTAAACTTTAAAAATTAGTAGTAAAAATGGCTAATGAGGCTGTACTTATTTTTGCTTTATATAAATTGTCTGATTTCCCTGCAGCTCTCTTTGTGTGGTTTTTGGCCCTCAGAATTTAATGAGAATAAAAATCATATGATGCAATGTTGGGCCCATTTTCTCCTTCAAGTTACCAAATCCAGACGTCCCCCAAAAATGATACTGCCTCTTAGCATTACAGGAAAGCATCTCACCAAAGCTCATTGGGGGCACACCCAAACTGAGAACATACTTTCTTTTTTTTTTTTTTAATTTTATTTTATTTTTAAACTTTACAATATTGTATTAGTTTTGCCAAATATCGAAATGAATCCGCCACAGGTATACCTATGTTCCCCATCCTGAACCCTCCTCCCTCCTCCCTCCCCATACCCTCCTTCTGGGTCGTCCCAGTGCACCAGTCCCAAGCATCCATTATCATGCATCGAACCTGGACTGGCGACTTGTTTCATACATGATATTATACATGTTTCAATGCCATTCTCCCAAATCTCCCCACCCTCTCCCTCTCCCACAGAGTCCATAAGACTGATCTATACATCAGTGTCTCTTTTGCTGTCTCGTACACAGGGTTATTGTTACCATCTTTCTAAATTCCATATATATGCGTTAGTATACTGAATTGGTGTTTTTCTTTCTGGCTTACTTCACAAATCAGTTCTAATGAGAACATACTTTCAAAGAGCAATAGCCAGTTTTGCTTTGCACAGATCTTTACTCTGAAGCTGATTAGAAGAGCTATTCAAACCATTTAGAGTTTGCCATATACTGGGTAATTCCTAGCTCATATTAGAAGCCCAGGATAAGAACAGTCTTAATAAATTAATCTCTAAACTAGGGGGAATACAAAATTATGCTGATTAGAGACAGATAATTATCATAACAAATAAAGAGTTAAAAAATGAAAACATCCTGTCTTTCCAAATAGGATTTCATTCTGTCACATGGAATTCTTCAATATAAATAAATATATTCTCTAGAAATAAATGTTAGCTGAAATATGTATATTTCCCCTTTGCAACTGATGGTTGTCTCAGGCTAAGAAAACTCAAATCATTTTAACTTCTTAATTCTCTTCCTCTCACTTTTATTCTTTTATCATTTGGAGGGAAATCTCAATGTAAAACAAGTCTTCATTCCCAAAGTCTCAAATTTTGTCTCTTTGAAATCTGATTTTGAAGCAAGTTTCCCATGTCATCTTTGCAAACTGAGGTCTCCAAATCAAGTCAATTTTGAATTATTTAATGTGGAAGGAAGCAGTTAGCTGGGGGTCCTCAGTGTCACAGAGACCGTTCTGGAGAATGGCTTCAGACAAAGGGGCTGGGCAAGGGAGAAGGCCAAGTGTCCTGCAGCACTGGCTTCTGTTAACATTAATAACCATCACAATCATGTCTGTCTTGTTACAGCCCCACTGGCTACCTTCCTATCACCAGAATAAAATACTGACTTTCTACTCACTTTTCTCCTTTTTCCCATATACTAATTTCCACCCTTCATTTAGAACCAGTTTAAATTCAACCAATAGATTTACAATTCCTTAGTCTTTCCTGGTCTGGAAATCTCTTTTTGCTTTATCAACTCATATCTATAACCTTCAAGAAATTTTCAATGCATGTTTGCTTATGTCATTGATAATTTTCTAAAATTGCATCTGCTTTCCAAAAGTATATCAATAACTCTTTCAAGCTAAGGTCCCAGTTCTAATACATTTTTTCCATTAAAATTTAAAGCATAATTCTCCCTCCTTTGTGTTCAAGTTTTCACAGGTATATATAGTCATGTAGCCACCATCAGGGTCAAGATGTAGGGTCCTTCAAAAAATTCCTCTATCCCCCTTTCTAGTCAACCTCTACACACATCCCCAGCTCCTAGCAGACATGGATCTATTTTCTGTCCATAGTTTTATTTTTGCAAAAGTGTTATATAAATGGAATCCTATCTTCTGATCTGGCCTCTCTAACTTAATATGTTAAAGATGCATGTATGTTGTTGCATGTTTCAACACTTCATCCCTTTGTATTGATGGATAGTATTCCATTTTATGGATATACTGCAGTTTGTTTATCAACACTCTGGGTGATGGATACTTGAGTTCTTTTCAGTCTGGGATGACTATGAGTTTAATATCTTTTGAACATCCAAGTACAGGTTTTTTTGTGAATATAGGTTTTCATTTCATTTGGGTAAATACCTATGAGTAGGATGTTAGGTATGTTTAACTTCTAAATATTTTCTGTTGTACCCCACCTCCTTGTATGTTGCTTTATATAACAGATGTTGGTTGGGCTCCCTTCACTTAATGGTCTGGGTAGAATTTGTTCACAGTCACAAATTATTTGTTCATTATTCTCTCCTAATGTCAGTATGTTTGGGGGGAATTTCACTTGGATGGGTACCACTACATCTGATTTCTGGGTCCTTTAGTGATGCTTTTCCCACCACTAATAACCTCGATTCAAAATTTGCAACACCTTCAAATTAATTATATAGTGTCCTGTTACATAAATGCATGAGTAAGTATTATAGATTTTACTGAAAGTTCATAGGAACCATAAGTTGTGCGGGTGAAAGTGTTACATTTTACAACCCACAGAAGATGACTAAAAATTACATCTTAAACAACCCTGTCCTTTTTTGGAATCCCAACTTGGACACTCATCATTTTGACTTCTTTCTATTCTTGCCCTTATAGAAGCTAGTCTTTTTTTTTTTTTTTTCATGGTAGCAAGTGAATAGGATATATTAAAGAGAAGGAAAATACAAAGCTCTCTGTGTAGACACTGAGAGAGGTAAAGAGTCCCCAGAAGCTAGTCTTCTTAACTTCTCTCTAAGCCTAAAGCAAATTTCTCCTTTCCATATACAGGGCAACTCATCTCTTCCTGGCTGCTATTTCCAATGGTGCATACGTAAACTTAGAAGAGCAAAACAAATGCTTTCCTGTTGAGATTATTTTCCCTACCTAGAATATGACAGTTTCTTCTTAAAAATGCCATTTTTAGTTAAGTTCTAATTTTTTGAAAGCTGATAATTCTTATATGGTTGTTGTTATTCAGTTGCTGAGTCATGTCTGACTCTTTGTAACTCCGTGGACTATAGCATGCCAGGCTCCTCTTTCCTCTACTGTGTCCCAGTGTCTGCTCAAATTCATGTCCATTGAGTCAGTGGTACTATTTCACCATGTCACCCTCTGTCACCCCCTTCTCCTATTGCCTTCAGTCTTTCCTAGCATCAGGGTTTTTTCCAATGAGTTAACTCATTTCATCAGGGGGCCCAAGTATTGGAGCTTCAGCTTATGTCCTTCCAATGAATATTCAGGGTTGATTTCCTTTAGGATTGTCTGGATTGATCTCTTTGCTGTCCAAGGGACTCTCAAGAGTCTTCTCCACCACCACAATTTGAAACCATCAATTTTTTAGCACGGTCCAGCTGTCATATGAAGTTGGTCCAACTTTATGATCCATAAAGCCCAACTTTCATATCTATACATGACTACTGGAAAAACCATAGCTTTGACTATATGGACCTTGTCAGCAAAGTGATGTCTCTGTTTTTCAGTATGTTGTCTAGGTTTGTCATAACTTTCCTTCAAGGAGCAAGTGTCTTTTAATTTCATGGCTGCAATCACTGTCAGCAGTGATTCTGGAACCTGAGAAAATAAAATCTGTCACTGCTTCCACTTTTTCCCCTTCTATTTGAAAGGTGAAGAATTAGGGATATTTGTGCAATCAATCCACCATGCTTACAAAATCAGAACATTCTATTAATTAGAAGATCTAATTTTTCTATAATTCAAAATCAGCAAAATTTTACCTTTATTCAACTCATGAACACCAAGCTAATTAAAGTAAACTTCACACTTCATTAAAAAAGATATCATTTTTCCCTAATAAAAAGCTAAAGCCACATTGTTGGATTCCTTTCAATTTAATAAATTACACATAACCTAAAGCTAGAATAGTACCACTATGGTCTTCTGCCAGTTATTTTAGTCAATACCATTGAATCTGTTTAAATAAAACACTAAAATGGTTGTATAAAAAGCTTTAAATAAAAAGAAAATACGAAATAAAAGAGAAGATAAATTATAACTTGCTGTTGTTTAGTCACTAAATCATGTCCAACTCTTGTGACCCTGTGGACAGCCCGCTAGGCTCCTCTGTCCATGGCAATTCCCAGGTAAGAATACTGGTGTGGGTTGCCATTTCCTTCTCCAGGGGATCTTCCCAACCCAGGGATTGAATCCATGTCTCCTGCATTGGCAGATGGGTTTTCACCACTGAGCCAACAGGGAAGCCTCCAAGTGATAACTTAGAAATTCCCTAGTATGCTCTATTTTGGAGTGAGGGTGATTTTATGAAGTTATACTATACATAGTTTAAAGAGTAAAATGTGAAACAGTTTTCCAAGTTTGAAACAGCAATTTCCTCAATCCCTGCAGTCACCATCTTCTTTCAACAGGCAACTCTCTGCAACCTTTTACATCTATTCTTTTTGTTTAGATAGCCATAAGCTTAAAATTCCATTCTTATGTTGCCTCCTCTTAATTTTTGGTCTTGGGTGTTTTCTGTTGCTTTCCTATTATGGAAAGTGATGAATCATGTATGATCTCTCCTGCATCTTCCTGCTCCCTTCCTCCCCATCCCGTAATGCACTTTCTCCCCTCTTCCCATCCTCTTATTCCAATCTGGGTTAGAGCAATATGCAAATATTATTACAGGAATGCTTTCTGCAGGTCTTCTGTGTAATATACATAATTATTTTCCATGCTGGTGTTTTGTTTATAATGTTTCCTTACTCTCTCTGTATTTTTTTAGCTATGCAACCCCAAATTCTCTGCCAATTATTTATCTCTCCTCTTTAATCATTGAGATATATCATTATGCAATAATTTTGTCTCCCACATAAGTTTCTCCCAAAGCCCTGCAGCTTGCTTTCATTGTCTTGTGCCTAGAAAATCAATAGCCTTCTGATGATTTTCTTTATCTCTTCCATAAGTTGGAGTCTGTATTTTCTTAACCCTTCATTTCCTCTCCCCTTGATTTCTTTATTTCTTTGGTTGTGCACATCCTCCAAAAACTTTCTCAAGAAAAATGTTGGAGATCTTGCATGTCTAAAAATATGCTATCCTCAGATTAAGGGACAAGTTGCTAAAGTATAGAATTCTATTTGAAAATAAATTTTCTTTGGAATTTTGAAGGAATTTCTCTGTTACTTACAGCATCCAGTGTCATCTATAGCTATCTAGCGTTGGCCATGAGAAGTTTAAGTCTATTCTCAATTTTTACTCTTCCACCTATGACTATTTTTTTTTCTTGTAATATCTTCTGTGTCCCATGAGTCTGACATCTCTTCAGTGTTTTGACATAGGAACATTTCCATCCATTGTGTCTGGCACATGCTGAGTTCCTTTAAACTGGAAATGTATATCCCTTTATTCTGGGGAATTTCTTGAGTTGGGTTTCCTCCTCTCTGTTTCCCTGATATCTTTGCCTGAAATTCCAACTTTTTTTTTTTTAACTTTTACAACTTCTGGATTGGTACTGTAGGTTTCTTTTCTACTCTTACTTTCCATCTCTGTCTTTATGCTTTTCCTCTTTTGTGGAGATATTCTCAACTTTATTTTCCAAGACTTCCATGGAGTTTTTATGTCTGTTCTCATGTTTCAATTTCCAAGAGCTCTTTTTACTGTATGAACATTCCTTTTTTATAATATCTTGTTCTTTTATTCATGAATACAATATCTTCCTTTAGGATTCTGAAGATATTAATGTAGATGCTTTTTAAATTTCTTCTCCTTGCAGTATGTTTCTTTCTAAGTAGTTCCCTGCCCGCCACCCCCCTCCACCGTCATTTCTTTTGGCTTTAATCTTCCATGCTATGTATTTCCCCACTGTCTGGTGTCCTTGACTGTCTGCTTATATTTAAACCTAAGGACCCCAGAATGCTGAGCCAGTGGGTGGGCTTTGTCGACTCTGGGCTTTACTGTAGAGGCATCTAAGGAAGCTCTCTAGGGGGACAGTGAATGAAAGAGTCTTTACCTCTTTCTTTTTGGACATGTCAGTATCCCCAGAGGAAGACTTCTGATTTCCTGGCTAGAAGGTGGTCTTGCTGCCAGCATTCTGGTAACTAAATAGGAAAAAATGGCTGAGGGTTAAGTATGGAGATTTTCACCCTTAAGCCTAGAAGAGTAACCATCAATCACAGTTTACTCTGGACTGAGGTGTTTCCCGGAATGCAAGATTTTTTAGTGTTAAAATCAGTACAGAACAGTGATTACTTTAGCCTTGTGAAGTGCTATAAAGGGTGCTGTTCTGGCCCTTTTTTGGAGTGCTCTTCCCCAAGGTCAAGCAGACCTGTCCATCACGTCTAGACTATGCTTTAGAATTTCTGTGCAAATGATCTCAAGCCTGCTCTGGGGACAGTGTGGGTCGCTTATCTCATTCCATCCATTTTAGGGTGAATAATTCCACCCCCTGAAACCAAGGGATGGCCAAGGAGTTTAACAGAGCTTGAACAGGAGGACCTAGTCTCTGCGCATGCTCATTTGAGGCCCCTGACAAGGAACAGCATGGGGAGAGAGGGCGGGTAGGCCAGGAGCAGGACCCCTGGAACTCTTGCTGTGGGTTCTGAAAGTGGGCTTGATTTTCCATTATGATATCTACTTCACTCCCAACTATGCCTCTACCCCTTTAGTCCAGAGACCTCGCAGTTAACCTTTCCCATTACTGCATTTCTTGTATCTTACCAGGATGCAAGAGGGCAATTGCCCAGCTACATGGAGGGGACTGAGATCTTGTAATCAAACCTCCTTAAGAGACTGCCACCAAAACTGTCTTGGCACCATCTTCACTCTCACTTCAGGAATACCCAGTGCTGCCAGTTCCTGGACTATTGGAGGCCAGCGGGCTGTTAAGTGGATCGCTTCTCATCTTTCCCCACTTCAGGCTTGTTATTTAGCTTTCTTTCATTTGTGAAGTCAGATTCCTCCCATCTAGTCACATCCCCTCTTCCAACATCTTGTGGTGTAGTTGCTGCTCCAGTCTTTGTCTTAGTAGGTCTTAATTTTTTAATTGCTATATTAAATTACAGCTATGTTAATAGAATTTACTAGGTTCAATCCCTGGGTTGGGAAAGATCCCCTGGAGAAGGGAAAGGCTATGCACTCTAGTATTCTGGCCTGGAGAATTCCAGGGACTATACAGTCCATGGGGTCGCAAAGAGTCAGACATGACTGAGCAACTTTCACTTAATAGAGTTTATAGAAGGAAAGAAAGAAAGTATGTCTACTCAATCATCCAGCTCTACTAGAAAGTTAAAATGCCACAATATTTCCAGGAACATAGTAAACAGGAAGAACAAGAATAAATTTGGGGTAAGGATGTGGGTGAGAAATCGAGAAACAGGCAATGCCCATTTGATCTCATGTAATTTCAGGATGAAATAACATCCTAAAATTACTTGAGATAACATCTACCAGTTTGTTTGCCACCAAATGTATTATATCAGGCAAACATACAGCTACCCTAGAATGGGCTGAGAGAGCAAAGGGAATCACATTTCTTTCCAAGATATTTCTGACCTCTGCTGGTGATAAACTATAGTGATTATCCTACTTTATATACAGGTGGAGAACAAAAGCAAATAAAAGCTCTCAAGTGGTAAGATAAGTACATGTAAAAGAACTTTAAAAGAAAAAAAAGATTAAGTGTTTTGGGAGGGTCATAAAAACAGCTCTGTAGCCTCACCTCCGGGCCTCCCTGGTGGCTCAGCGGTAAAGAATCCACCTGCAGTGCAACAGCCACAAAAGATGTGAGTTTGATCTCTGGGTTGGGAAGACATCCTGGAGGAGAGCATAGCAACCCATTCCAGTATTCTGGACAGAGGATCGTAGCAGGCTACAATCCACAGAAGCGTCGAGTCGGATACAACTGAGGCGACTTAGCAGGCACACATGCACGCAGCCTGACTTCAGCCTTGGTTCCTAGTGATGCCGCATTTCTGGGAGAGTGAAGGCTGTCGGCAGCACCTGCAAAGCTAGAACTCGCATGACTGTGGAAGGACAGGGTTCTCTACTGGGGAACACAGCCCCCGATGGACTCAGTACAGCCCCACCATACACTGGGTACAACCCCTGTGCACTCAGTAGAGCCCTTTCCTTTTGGTGTGAAGGTAGGTTTTGGACAGACAGAGCAGTAGGTGTTGCTGTCAAGGCCAGACCAAAACCCAGGTTAGCTCAGAGAAAAGGCACTGCCCTTGACTATGTGTCTAACACAAACTCATGCAATGCCTGATTTCAATGAAAAGTTCAGTAATCCCCCTTTACATGTAAGAAAATAGAAAGCCAAAGAGGTTTACATAATTTACCCACAGGCCTCAGTGGCAATTTGATAGTGAAACTGGGAATCCTATCCAATTCTGTCTAGTTCTCTACACCGTGTGTTAGTATCATGAATCTGGGTGGAGGCAAGGATTTCCATTGTACAAATGGTTGCTACTATGGTTTTCCAATCAGAAAGATGAGGAGCCTGGGGTTCAGGTGCCTTGGGAAGCATGGTCTAAGCAGCAGAGGGTGTCTGGAAAGTGAGCCTTCTTTACTGTGAGGTGCAATCAGCTTTCCTTCCATGTAGAATCCCACTCACTTTCAGATGTCAAATCTTCTGTCCTTGGATCACACTCCCATTTTAAGGAGAGTGAATTCACACCATTTAGTGTCCTTATATCTCCTGGTTCATGGCATTCTACAATGTTTTGGTTACTTTTCTAATTATAAAATGGATGTGTTTGTTTCATATTAAGGACCTCAGCCAACTGACATCATATAGGGTCATATGGCAAAAGAGAGGGGAATCTTCTTTCTGGGGTTTAGGATTTATTTTTAGTCATTTTCAACTATTTTTAATCCAATATCCCTCCCCATTTCCCCCAAAAGCCTCACTGGGTTAGGTTTCCTCAGAAAAAGCTGATAGAAATTATCTCAAACTCTGGAAGACTTATAACATGTTGAGATGAAAATGCCCATGATCATACCAACTGACATGTCAGCCATTCACACTGGCCATGAGAATCATATAAGAGCACAGCTCAGAGGCTGCAGGGTGAGACAGTTGTCCAGGGGAGAGGACTACTGCGAGCTGTTTGCAGGTGACACTTGCAACAGAAGACGGTGAGTTTGGCAAAGGGGACCGGGGCACAGACCCCCACAGCATCCTGATTCCCCTTCACAGCACAAACACCAGCTTGATTCAGTGGCTCTCTCAGTCTCTGCTTCTCTCTGATGGTCTTTCTCATCTGCTCCCACTTCCAAATATTTGAGTTCATTTTTGTTATTTGACCTTTTAATTTTAGAAATGAAAGGATATCCAATATGACTTAAAACTAGGAAAGCACCTATATGATCATCATTCAAAATTAGTGACAGTTAATATTTCCTTGTATTTGCCTTCAGAACCAAATAAAACATTACATCAGTTCAGTTCAGTTGCTCAGTCATGTCTGACTCTTTGCGACCCCATGAATTGCAGCACGCCAGGCCTCCCTGCTACATAGTCCCTTTCAATTAAAAACCCCCTGGGTCCCATTCCCTAAGCTCCTCTCTAAAGGTAAAAACACTCTATGGTGAGTTTCTTTTCATTCCATGTTTTACACCCTGAACAATAATCCAAATAGAATATATGTGTGTTTTATTTACATAAATGGTGCCTATTTCCTTTTTTAACTTTTAAATTATGTTTTGAAGATATAGCCATTTGATTTTTATATCATGCCTTACAGTTTTCTACAAATCAGCCTCCAACTTAACAGAATTCTTAATTTGGTCCTTATTAAGTTATTAGGCTCAATTGTATTTCTAAAGAGAGTCAGGTGACCCTTGGGTAGGCTTGATGAATAATGGGCTAGCCTGATATTAATGGCTCACTGAATCACACAATCCTTTTTGTTGTTGTTGTTTTGGCCTTAATCCCCAGGTCTGGGAAAACTTAATGAATGGAATCAAATGTTTTTGTTGTTAGTCAGTTGTTCAGTTGTGTCCGAATCTTTGCGACCCCGTAAACTGCAGCACACCAGGCCTCCCTGTCCTTCACCATCTCCTAGAGCTTGCTCAAACTCATTTCCATAGAGTCAGTGATGCCATCCAACCATCTTATCCTCTGTTGTCCCCTTCTCCTCCCACCTTCAATCTTTCCCAGCATCAGGGTCTTTTCATATGAGTCAGTTCTTCGCATCAGGTGGCCAAAGTACTGGAGTTTCAGCTTCAGTATCAGTCTTCCAGTATATTCAGGACTGATTTCTGTTAGGTGGACTGGTTGGATTTCCTTGCAGTCCAAGGGCTCTCAAGAGTCTTCTCTAACACCACAGTTCAAAAGCATCAATTCTTTGGTGCTCAGCCTTCTTTATGGGCCAACTCTCACATCCATACATGCCTACTGGAAAAACCAAAGCTTTGACTAGATGGACTTTTGTTGGCAAAGTGATGTCTCTGCTTTTTAATATGCTGTCTAGGTTTGTTATAGCTTTTCTTCCAAGAGGCAAGCTCTTTTGATTTCATGGCTGCAGTCACCATCTGCAGTGATTTTGGAGCCAAAATAATAAAGTCTCTCATTGTTTCCATTGTTTCCCCATCTAATTGCCATGAAGTGGTGGGATAAGATGCCATGATCTTGGTTTTCTGAAGGTTGAGTTTTAAGCCAGCTTTTTCACTCTCCTCTTTCACTTTCATCAAGAGCTCTTTATTTCCTCTTTGCTTTCTGCCATAAGGTGGTGTCATCTGTATATCTGAGATTATTGAAATTTCTCCTGGTAATCTTGATTCCAGCTTGTGCTTCATCCAACCTGGCATTTCACATGACTTACTGGGCATATAAGTTATGCAGATCTTATGTCAAATGAGATAGTGCTCATTTGATAGGGATCAAATGAGATAGTGCTTTAATCACAGTTAATACTCATAGATATTCCCTTATCTCCTACATGTCTGTGTACTTGTCCAAATGTTAGTTTTTAGTGTCTAATCTGTTATCAGCTTCACTGTGTTTGTTTGCTTTTTGTAACAGTTTTGAAAGATTTGAAAATTTTCAGTAAATATTTTGGCACTAAAAAAAAAATGTTGGGTCATCATGATCCGTCTTCACATCTGACCATCTTCACATCTGACTTCCTACTTAGATTCAACACGGTGATATCTTTGATTTTCTTAAGAACTTAAGAACCTTTCATGACTTTATAGCATTTAGTAATGAAAATCCTAGTTTTTTGTCTTGCTTTCAAGGTCACCACCACCCACAGTTTGGCTTTATCCATCATCCCTAGATACTTTTCCTACAATTTCTCAAAATGAATCATAGATGGTGGTCAGCCTGAAACAAAACCTTATACATTCTCCATCTCTATGCCTGTACTTTTGTCCATGTCCTTTTGTTAAAATCCTTTCTCACTTTGAAACATTATTTATGAACATTAAGTAACAATGAAATGTTACTTAGTCTGGTTGACCCATTCTCCTCAATGTCACCATATGGGAGCCTTGCCTCCTCCTGCTGTACAGTTTGACCAGTCACTAGAAAATCAAAATCATTAAGGCTGGGGGAAGGGCAATCACATGCATTATCTCATTTCAGTTTAGTTCAGTAGCTCAGTCATGTACAACTCTTTGGGACCCCATGAATTGCAACACGCCAGGCCTCCCTGTCCATCACCAACTCCCCAAGTTCACCCAAATTCATGTCCATCAAGTCAGTGATGCCATCCAGCCATCTCATCCTCTGTCGTCCCCTTTTCTTCCTGCCCCCAACCCCTCCCAGTATCAGAGTCTTTTCCAATGAGTCAACTCTTCGCATGAGGTGGCCAAAGTATTGGAGTTTCAGCTTTAGCATCATTCCTTCCAAAGAACACACAGGACTGATCTCCTTTAGAATGGACTGGATGGATCTCCTTGCAGTCCAAGGGACTCTCAACAGTCTTCTCCAACACCACAGTTCAAAAGCATCAATTCTTTGGCTCTCAGCTTTCTTCACAGTCCAACTCTCACATCCATACATGACCACTGGAAAAACCATAGCCTTGACTAGACTGACCTTTGTTGGCAAAGTAGTGTCTCTGCTTTTCAATATGCTATCTATCTCATTTACTTGAAGCTAAAAATCCAGTGGAATTAGCACTATCCTGGTAAGGAAACTGAGGCTTAGAAGGGCATGGTGTTTAATATATGTGGATTAGATGTCTTCTCACACTGGAGTGCTATAATATTCTTGCCAGTTAATTCTCAATGAGTATTTACCATTTAATCCCTTGTCATGGATTATAGAAGTTAAAAAAGTGGTTCATATGGTTTCTCCTCCTGACATCTACCTTAAAGCACAGTGGCTTACTCATACATGTTTTGTGAGAAAACAAATATCTAGATTTTCTTGCCCCTTCATCTAATCTAATTCTCTCTCTCTCTCTCTCTCTCTCTCTCTCTCTCTCACACACACACACACACACACACACACACACACACGGGTTGGTGCTGATTTGCACTTTCAGTCCCAGAAAACTTTACATTTTAATACCTGAGTCTTGCCTCTCTCACATGCACCTCTTTAGTGGCCAAGTAAATATTCTGAGATCCACATTTACTTTCTAAATGGACATCTAGGTTACATAATACCTAACCCTACTGCCATTTCCTTTTACTTACAGATCATCTATTGCAGATTCCTAATCGAATGTAACATCTCCTACTCTTTTTTAGTCAAAGGCCTAGCAGGAATGAACACTTTGTTCAGATGATTCAATGAGCAGACTATTTACAGAAGTGTGGGCAGCATTAAGAGAACCAGTGAGGAAGAGTGAGGCATGCAGAGACTAGTAATGGTAGGAAGTTCTATCACCCACAGGCTTGAAAGGATGTGGGGCAGTGCTGATGTTGCTGATGAAGCCATGAAAGAGGGGCTGCCAGGTGGATGTGATAATTATTGATGGACTCAGCCATTACCAGGACTGAAAAACCGAAACCATCAGTAGGAAAGATGTACTGTGAGCTGTTTTCTCACCGTGATCTGTGGCAGAGCTTTCCATTAACCAAATCCAAAAGGGCAACAAATGACAGAGAAGCAGCTAACACAACCAGAACGATCAGCCTCATGGGCACAAAGCAGAAGAAAGAAGGCTGAGAAAGGATGGCAGAAAAAAATAGCCAACATGCCCACCTTTTCTGATTCCTCGGATCTCTATCACAAACAGTGGCCCCACTCTAGCACAATCCTCCCTTCCAATGTCTTCACTGATTGATTCATTCAACACAGATTCATGAACTGCATCACTGAATTAGGGGAAGCATAAAGAAATTTGAATATAATAACAAATTTTACTCATAAAGAATACATAATCTATACATAGGAAAAATGCCTGGTCAAGCATTCTTTGGAAGTATATCCTTATTTTTCCTGTATTCTGTTGTGAGCCCTATAACATAAAGTTCATTATTATAAAAATATGTCAGTATTATCTCCTAGTAATTTGTATCTGAACTTCATTGTGGAGCACATTTTAGTCAGTGATGAAAACATTTATTTCTGGCACATTTTATTTATTTATTTTTTTAATTTTATTTTATTTTTAAACTTTACATAATTGTATTAGTTTTGCCAAATATCAAAATGAATCCACCACAGGTATACATGTGTTCCCCATCCTGAATCCTCCTCCCTCCTCCCTCCCCATACCATCCCTCTGGGTCGTCCCAGTGCACTAGCCCCAAGCATTCAGTATCGTGCATCAAACCTTGACTGGCATCTCGTTTCATACATGATATTCTACATGTTTCAATGCCATTCTCCCAAATCATCCCACCCTCTCCCTCTCCCACAGAGTCCATAAGACTGTTCTATACATCAGTGTCTCTTTTGCTGTCTCGTACACCGGGTTATTGTTACCATCTTTCTAAATTCCATATATATGCGTTAGTATACTGTATTGGTGTTTTTCCTTCTGGCTTACTTCACTCTGTATAATAGGATCCAGTTTCATTCACATCATTAGGACTGATTCAAATGTATTCTTTTTAATGGCTGAGTAATACTCCATTGTGTATATGTACCACAGCTTTCTTATCCATTCATCTGCTGATGGACATCTAGGTTGCTTCCATGTCCTGGCTATTATAAACAGTGCTGGGATGAACATTGGGGTACACGTGTCTCTTTCCCTTCTGGTTTCCTCAGTGTGTATGCCCAGCAGTGGGATTGCTGGATCATAAGGCAGTTCTATTTCCAGTTTTTTAAGGAATCTCCACACTGTTCTCCATAGTGGCTGTACTAGTTTGCATTCCCACCAACAGTGTAAGAGGGTTCCCTTTTCTCCACACCCTCTCCAGCATTTATTACTTATAGACTTTTGGATCGCAGCCATTCTTACTGGTGTAAAATGGTACCTCATAGTGGTTTTGATTTGCATTTCTCTGATAATGAGTGATGTTGAGCATCTTTTCATGTGTTTGTTAGCGATCTGTATGTCTTCTTTGGAGAAATGTCTATTTAGTTCTTTGGCCCATTTTTTGATTGGGTCATTTATTTTTCTGGAGTTGAGCTGTAGGAGTTGCTTGTATATTTTTGAGATTAGTTGTTTGTCAGTTGCTTCATTTGCTATTATTTTCTCCCATTCTGAAGGCTGCCTTTTCACCTTGCTAATAGTTTCCTTTGATGTGCAGAAGCTTTTAAGGTTAATTAGGTCGCATTCGTTTATTTTTGCTTTTATTTCCAATATTCTGGGAGGTGGGTCATAGAGGATCCTGCTGTGATGTATGTCAGAGAGTGTTTTGCCTATGTTCTCCTCTAGGAGTTTTATAGTTTCTGGTCTTACGTTTAGATCTTTAATCCATTTTGAGTTTATTTTTGTGTATGGTGTTAGAAAGTGTTCTAGTTTCATTCTTTTACAAGTGGTTGACCAGATTTCCCAGCACCACTTGTTAAAGAGATTGTCTTTAATCCATTGTATATTCTTGCCTCCTTTGTCAAAGATAAGGTGTCCATATGTTCGTGGATTTATCTCTGGGCTTTCTATTTTGTTCCATTGATCCATATTTCTGTCTTTGTGCCAGTACCATACTGTCTTGATAACTGTGGCTTTGTAGTAGAGCCTGAAGTCAGGTAGGTTGATTCCTCCAGTTCCATTCTTCTTTCTCAAAATAGCTTTGGCTATTCGAGGTTTTTTGTATTTCCATACAAATTGTGAAGTTATTTGTTCTAGCTCTGTGAAGAATACTGTTGGTAGCTTGATGGGGATTGCATTGAATCTATAAATTGCTTTGGGTAGTATACTTATTTTCACTATATTGATTCTTCCAATCCATGAACCTG